>NW_006925794.1:1321-9978 GCF_000298275.1 Orycteropus afer afer | reverse complement strand
ATAGTGGTAAATTTTCCAAATTTTCATCTGTTATTGATTTTTAATTTTACTCCACTGAGTTTGGTATAATTTGGTGGTCAAAAAAACACTTTGTACAATTTCAAATTTATTGACTCTTGTTTTGTAGCCTAACATATATTCTATCCAGAAGAATGTTCCATGGGAATGTGATAGAGTATAGATTCTGCTGTCATTGGGTAAAATATTCTAACAGGTATCTGTTAGGTCTAACTGGATAATAGTGTTTTTCAAATCATCTATTTCCTTGCTGATCTTCTGTCTAATTTCTCTGTCAATCATTGAAAGTGGAGTATTGAAGTCTTCAGATATTATTGTTGAAGTGTTCAGTCTACTTTTTCCTAGAATATCTATTTTAAACTGCACTTTCACCCATGACAAACAAAACAACTAACATTTCCTTCCAAATATTATATCATTTACAAATATTTGCACATAATTAATCACTGAACTTTCAAAAGAAACTTAAGAAGTAATCATATTTTGCTTGTCATTCAATTGTTAAAGAAAATTATGTTAAAAGAAATGAAAATTATACTAAGATCAGGCTGAAGATGGTAAAAAAAAAATGGTGTTTGAAATCAGGTTTTTAATTTAAAATCCTATAGGCTTTCCACTGTGCTAAAATGTGTTCTCCCCATTCCTTGTGCATCAATATAACACCTCTATAACTGCTCTTTGAGGAGCGCTGGTAGTGTAGTGCCTAAGGCACTTGACTATTAACCAAAAGGCTGGTAGTTCAAACCCACCAGCCCCTCCTCGGAAGGAAGGTTGGGCAATCTACTTCCATAGTGATACTGCCTCGGAAACCCAAGGAAGGGGTTGCTATGAGCCGGGTCCAACTCAACAGCATAGAACAACAACAACAACATAGCTGCTCTTTATGGAACGAGCTCTGGTCACCTTCCTTTCCCTTCACTTCTAACCACCCGCTCTTCTTCTCAGTCTACTGATTTTTGCAGTCGCTGTCTGGCTCTCACTTTGGCATCTACATTGGTAGTTCTCCTCCTGGGTTAGGATGTCCTGGTATTAAATTCTACCCAGTTTCCTGACCAAGAGCTAACAAGCTTTAGTGATGATAGCCAGGCCTACCCACCTGTCCATTCAAGCACTGCCAGCTAGCAGTCCTCTCTGCCAAGCACCTGCTTACAATCATCTTCTCTTGGCAAAGCACCTCTGTTCCAGCCCCAGCCCAAATCCAACCTTTCACTTGGCAAGGCTGAGAGACATGGCAGGCCAGAATTATATAGCAAGGCATTTTTCAAAATCTTTGCATAGCAAAAACATAATCAAAGGTTGGGTGTACTTACTAGAGGAGAAAACAGTTGACTAGAAAGTGAAGAGTCAGACAATCACTTGTTTAAATTTGCATTATACCAACAAAAGGAAAAAAAGTAATAACTGATTTTCTCAGTGAATTGGCTAGATATGTCCAACTGAACAAATATGTATATACCTGGTTTTTCAAGGAGATGGAAAATGGGAGGATTGGAGCATTTGACTTATAACTGAATTCACAATAATTTGCTTCAGATAAAGTCTGAGGTTTGAAATTGGATGATCTGGTAATCTCTGGGATTTAATTCTCTGACTATAATGAAAGTTAGGTTGGTTAGCAGTACATAATAAAAGTTTAGAGTGACAGAAGTGAGTCAAAGGAAAGATGATTGAAAGAGGCATAAACATTTTGCCAGAGCATAATTCATCATGTTTTTTCTATGAATCTTTTAACCAAGCAACCTCTTTGCCAGGTAAATTAGATCTTAAGGTTGAAAAGACCAGTCTATGTGATGGAATAACAATATGAAGTATTGATTAGGGAAGAAGAAATAGATCCAAGATTTTAAAAACAAGTCCAAAGGCAAGATAATTTGAAAGTCATGATAGAAGACTTAAGTTGTCAGGCAGAATATTACGTGTGATATGAGTGCATTTGTGTATATATGTAGCTTTTTTTTTTTTTTTTTTAGTGGGAAGACATTTTAGGAGAATGTGCACAACAATCCAATTCAGAATTTAATAGTTTAGGACCCAGATCTTTCAAAGATGGTTTATCACCCTTCTATCTTTATAGCTGATTGAAGTGGAGATGAATTTATTTTTCTGATACTTCCTGTGTTTGGAATAAGGAAAAGTTCTTCTGCACTAAAGTACGAGGAAATAGGTGCTCTCATACACTGATCTTGGGAGTATAAATTGATATAGCCATTTTATACTATAAGGAGGAAATGATATCAAACCTATTCAACTATTTGGGAAATAGAACAGGGAGAGAACTTCTCATTCTATTGTTTGAGGCCAGCATTTTCAGGATACCAAAATCAGACAGCTATGTTATATGAAAACTACAGACCAATATCCTCATAAAGATACACATCTTTGACAAATTATTAGAGAATCAAATCCAGTAGTATGTAACAAGTGGATTTTATACAATGATTATAACTTTGATTTAATATAGAAATCAATCAGTGTTGTTGCTGTTGTTAGGTGCTTTCGAGTCAGTTTCAACTTGTAGTGACCCTATGTACAACAGAGTGAAACACAGGCTTGTTCTGTGCTGTCCTCACAATACTGCTATGCTTGAGCCCAACACCACAGCCACTGTGTCAATCCATCTCATTGAGGATCTTCACTTTTTTGCTGACCATCTGCTTTACCAAGCATGATATCCTTATCCAGGAACTAGGACTTTCTGACAGCATGACCAAAGTACCTGACATGAAGTCTGGCCATTCTTGCTTCTAAGGAGCATTCAGGTTTTACTTCTTCTAAGATAAGATTTGTTCTTTCTTCTGGCAGTCCATGGTATATTCAGTATTCCTCAGTCTATGATATTTTCAGTAATCTTCACCAACACAGCAATTCAAATGCATTGATTCTTCTTCAGTCTTCTTATTCACTGTCCAGCTTTCACATGCATATTAATTCACCATAGGAATATAATAATGAGAAAAACATAATCATCCCAATAAATGTAGAAAAATAATTTGTAAAATATCAACTAAATCATTGAAAAATGTAACAAGCCCTAGAAAACTAGAAATAGAACCTCAATCTGATGAAAGATATCTATGAAAATCTATGACTAACATCAGAGTTAATGGTGAAATAGTAAACATCTGTTCAAAGAGCAGCATGCTCTATTATTCAACATTTTCTTGGAGACCCTAGAAGTGCAAGTATTCAAGGAAAATAAACATATGCAATAAAATTTGAATAGAAAGAATGTAATGTTATGATAGATTTTCAGACATTGTTTCATGATTATTTATATAGGATATCCTAAGTAATCTACAGAAGCTCTGGTGACGTAGTGTCTAAGGCATTTAACTGCTAACCTGAAGGCTGGTGGTTCAAACCCACCAGCCACTCCTCAGAAGGAAGGTGAGGCAATCTACTTCCATAGTGATACCGTCTCGGAAACTCAAGGAAGTGTCACTATGAGTCAGACCTGACTCAAATGCAGTGCGTCGTCTAATAGAAATGCAGAAAAGGAATCTACAAAATGCTAATAGAACTAACAAGCAAGTTTATCCAGGTAAGATTTACATTAAGAAACAAAAATCAGTTTATTTCTATATACTAACAACAACAAAATATGAAAACGAAGTGGAAATACAATTAAAATCAGAACCAAAAACGAGATACTGAGAAATTAACTTCCTAAAATATATGTAAGCTCTGTTCACTGAAAATTACAAAAAAATTGCTTAGAAAATTAAATAAGATTTACCTAAATAGAGATATATACTTGTTGTTGTTTTGTTATGTGCCGTTGAGTCAGACCCAACTCATAGCAACCCCTCCTTGGGTTTCCGAGGTGGTATCACTATGGAAGTAGATTGCCGCATCTTCCTTCTGAGGAGTGGCTGGTGGGTTTGAACTGCCAGCCTTTTGGTTAGCACTCAAGTGTCTTAGCCACTATGCTACCAGAGCTCCCAAAGATATATACTAGGTTTATGATTTTGATTACTCAATATTATTATTAGAAAACCCTTTTTTCACTAATCAAACTACAGACTAAATGCAATACCTATCTAAGTCTTAGCATGTTTTAATTCCATTTTTAGAAAATGGCAAGCTGATTTTAAAGATTATACGGACCTATAGTAGTCAATATTGAACACTGAAGAATACTGAAAATACCGTGGACTGGCAGAAAAACAAACAAATCAGTCTTGGAACAACAACAGCCAGAATGTTTCTTAGAAGTAAGAATGGCCAGACTTTGGCTTTTGGATTTTGCTCGTGTAATCTGCAGAAACCGGTTCCTGGAAAAGGGTATCATACTTGGTAGAGGGTCATCAAAAAAGAGTAACATCCTTAACAAGATGGATTGAACCAGTGGCCTCAGTGATGGGCTCAAGCATAGCAAGTGTTGTGAGGATGGAGCAAGACCAGACAGTGTTTCATTCTTTTTTGCATGGTGTTGTTAGGAGTTGGAATTGATTTGTTGTTGTTGTTGTTGTTGTTAGGTGACTACGAGTTGTCTCCGACTCAGAGACCCTATGCACAATGGAAGGAAACACAGCCTGGTCCCACGTCAGCTCCACGATCCTTGCTATAGTTGAGCCCATCGCGGCAGCCACTGTGTCAATCCATCTCGTTGAAGGCCTTCCCCTCGTTCGTTCACTCTCCACTTTACATCTTTCTCCAGGGAATGTTCCCTTTTGACAACATGATCAAAGTGAGATGAAGTTTGGCCATTCTCGCTTCCAAGGAACATTTGGCTGCACTTCCTCCAGGACAGATCTGTTAGTTCTTTTAGCAATCCATGGTACTTTCAGCATTCTTCACCAGCACCACAACTCAAAAGGATCAATTCTTCTTTGGTCTTCCTTATTCATTGTCCAGCTCTCACGTGCATACAAAACAATGGAAAATATCATGGCTTGTGTCAGGCACACTTTAGTCCTCAAAGAGACATCTTTGCTCCTCAGCACTTGAACGAGGTCCCTTGTAGCTGACCTGCCCAGTGCTACACATCATCTAATGTCCTGATTGCTGCTTCCATTGGCATTGATTATAGAACCAAACAATGTGAAGTCTTTGACAACTTCAATCCTTTTTCCATTTATCATGATGCTGCTTATAAGTCCAGTTGTGAGGATTTTTGTTTTCTTTATATTGAGATGTAATCCATACTGCAGACTATTCTTCAATCTTCATCAGTAAGTGTTTTGAGTCGTCCTAACTTTCAGCAAGCAAAGTTGTGTTGTCAGCATATCACAGGTGGTTAATGATTCTTCCTCCAATATTGATGCCAAATTCTTCTTCACAGAGTCCAGCTTCTCAGATTATCTGCTTAGCATACAGATTGAATAAGTATGGTGGAAAGATACAATCCTGACACACTCCCTTCTTGATTTTAAGCCATGCAGTGTCCCCTTTTCATGTTCAAATGACAGCCTCTTGGTCTATGTATAGGTTCCTCATAAGTACAAGTAAGTGTTCTGGAATTCCCATTCTTTTCAATATTATCCAGTTACAATCCACACAACCAAATGCTTTTGCATACTCAATAAAATATAAGTAAACATTTTTTCTGATACTGAGCCAAAATCCATCTGATTTTATCAGCAATGATATCCCTTGTTCCACATCCTCTTCACCATCCAGCTTGCACCTCTGGAAGTTCTCTGTCAATATACTGCTGTAACCATTTTTGAGTTATCTTCAGTAAGATTTTACTTGCATGTGATGTTAATGAGATTGTTTGATAATTTCCACATTCTGTGGGATCACTTTTCTTTGGAATGGGTACAAACATGGATCTCTTCCAGTCAGTTGGCCAGATAGCTGTCTTCCAAATCTCTTGGCATAACTGAGTAAGTGCCTCCAGCGAGGCATCCATTTGTTGAAACATCTCAATGAGTATTCCATCAATTCCTGGTGCCTTGTTCTTCACCAATTCCTTCAGTGAAACTTTGACTTCTTCCTTCAATACTGCTGGTTCTTGATCATATGCCACCTCCTGAAATGGAAGAAGATCAACCAGTTCTTTTTGGTACAGTGACCCTGTATATTCCTTCCATCATCTTTTGATGCTTCCTGCATTACTTAGCATTTTGCCCATAGAATCTTTCAACATTGCAACTTGAGGCTTAAATATTTTTCTCAATTCTTTCAGCTGGAGAAATGCTGAGCATGTTCTTCCCTTTTGGTTTTCTAACTCCAGGTCTTTGCACATTTCATTATAGTCATTGGCTTTGTCTGCTCAAGTTGCTTTTTGAAATCTTCTGTTCAGTTATTTTATCTTGTCATTTCTTCCATTTGTTTTAGATACTCTCCATTCTAGGGCAAGTTTCAGAGTCTCTTCTGATATCCGTTTTGATCTTTTCTTCTTTTCTCATCTTTTTAATGACCTCTGCTTTCTTCCTGGGTGACGTCTTTGATGTCATCCCACAATTCTTCTGGTGATCATTGGTATTCAATGCATCAAATCTATTCTTTAGGTGGTCTCTAAATCCAGGAGGGATACATTCAAGGTCATATTTTGGCTCTCATGGACTTGTTTTAATTGTCTTCAACTTCAAGTTGAATTTGCATATGAGCAGTTGATGGTCTGTTCCACAGTCAGCTGCTGGCCTTGTTTTGGCTAAAGATAATGAGCTTTTCCATTGCCTCTTGCCACAGATGTAGTCAATCTGATTCCTGTGTACTACACCTGGAGAAGTCCACATATATAACCATTATTTGTGTTGTTGAAAAAAGGTATTTGCAATGAATAAAGCATTGGTCTTGCAAAATTCTGTCATGCGATCTCCAGTGTTATTTCTGTTTTACCAACTACTGGCGATTCTTCTTTGTTTCAAACTTTTGCATTGCAGTCACCAGTGATAGGTAACACATCTTAATTGCATGTTTGGTCAATTTCAGACTGTAGAAGTTGGTAAAAATATTCAATTTCCTCATCTTTGGCTTTGGTGTAAATTGAATAACAGTAGTATTAACTGGTCTTCGTTGTAGGCGTATGGATATTATCCTATCACTGACAGCATTGTACCTCAGGACAGATCTTTAAACATCCTTTGTGATGATGAATGTCATGCCACTCCTCTTCATATTGTCATTCCCAGCATATTAAATCATATGGTTGTTTGATTCAAATTGGCCAGAAGAGGTCCATTTCAGCTCACTAATGCCTAAGATATCAATCTTTATGCATTCCACTTCATTTTTGACAACTTTCAATTTTCTTAGATTCATTCTTTGTACATTCCATGTTCTCATTGTTAATGGATGTTTGCAGCTGTTTCTCTTCAGTTTGAGTCATGCCACATCAGAAAATGGGGGTCTCAAAAGCTTTACTTTATCTATATCAGTAAGGTTGGTTCTACTCTGATGATGCAGCTCTTTCCCAGTCGTATTTTGAGAGACTTCTAACCAAAGGGGCACATCCTCCTGCACTATATTGAACAATGTTTCTGGGCTATTCATAAAGTTGCACAGTGATGTATCAGACAGTGTTTCTCTGCTATTCATGAAGTTTTCCCTGGCCAATTGATTTGATGGTACCTACAACAATAGAATAGTCAAAAATGTTTTTGAAAAAGAAGAACAAAATTGAACATCTAATATCTATTTTTGGGACAAACTATAAAGCTATAGTAATCAATCAAGAAGGTATTTTATTTGTGTGAAGATAAATACAGATTGGATAGAAATTTTAGAAATATACTGACACATACATGGTCAATTAATTTTCAACAAAAGTGCCAGGGGAAAATATAGTTTTTTCAACAAGTTTTTCTCAACAAATATTGATAGAGTCACTGAATATTTTCTTTAGGATATATAAATACTCTACAAAGTCAGTAATGGGAAGACAAACTACCTAATTTTAAAAAAATGGACAAAAAATTTAACAGGCACTTCACAAAATAAAATATATGAATGGCCAATAAGCACTTGAAAATAATTGACATCATTGGCCATGGGGAAAATACCAATTAAAACCATAATAAGGTACTTCTATGTACCTACTGGGAGCTCTGGTGGCATAGTGCCTGAGTCATTTGACTGCTAAGCAGAAGGCTGGTGGTTTAAACCCACCAGCCACTCCTTGGAAGGAAGATTGGGCAATCTACTTTCATAGAGATACTGCCTTGGGAACTTAAGGAGGGGTCACTATGAGTCAAATCAACTTGTTGGCAGTGAGTTTTTAGTTTTATGTACCTAATAGTATGGTCAACATTTAAAAGACTAACAATACCAAGTATTATTGAGTATATGGAGCACCTGGAACAAACAATACATTACTGGTGGAAATTGAAAATTGGGCAACCGATTTGGAAAACAGTTTTTCTGTTTCTAAATAATTTGAACCTACATTTGCCATATATTAAGCAATTCCATGCATAGATATTTACCAAGGATAGACAAAAACATATACCATATTTTAAAACAAATAATGCACCAGTTCTACATCAGTTTGCCAACTCATTCTCTGCCACCTCCCAGATATTTTCTTTTTCTTTTTCTTTTTTTTATTGTGATTTGGGTGAAGATTTACAGAGAAAACTCACTTTCCATATAGCAGTTTACATATACTTTGTCTCATGTCATTGACCACAGTTTACCACAATGCAACAGCTCCCCTCCCACTTCCTCCCCATAGTTACCTCTTCCCAGTG
>NW_006925794.1:0-521 GCF_000298275.1 Orycteropus afer afer | reverse complement strand
CCTTGTCAACTCTACTATACATCTGGGAATTCTGATCATCCACATAAACTTATAGGACCATTGTCTGCCAACCTTATGTATGTTCTTGGATACACTTCCCATTTCAGAGGCGTACCTAATAGTTCAGCCTGTCCACCCATCTATCTACCGATACACCCATGCTTGCCTTCACTGACAACACAGTATTGTATGTACAAAAGGGTTCATATTTGTTGTCTGTACCTCCCATGTACCTCTATGTCTTTCTCATCCTCAATGGTACCATATTGGTCACTCACATTTGGTATATTGCCCTTCTCTTCACCCAAATCAATAATTATCTCTATCTATCTAACAGCCTTCCATCCCCTCCCCTCCCACCCCTGGTAACCAATTAAGAAAATGTCCTTCTATATATAAACCTTTCCTTAACTTTTACAATGACAGATTAATACAATATCTGTCCTTTTGTGATTGACTTATTTCCCTCAGCATAATGTCCTCCAAGTTCATCCATGTTATGCAGTGTTTTGCAGATTCTA
>NW_006925793.1:2922-9796 GCF_000298275.1 Orycteropus afer afer | reverse complement strand
TGGTGGAGGACTGGGTGGGCACCCAGGCTCTGTCTGAGCACACAGACTGTGATGGAATTCCTGTGGTCCAAGAAGGTAGGTGGGAGTGGGGATGGCCATACCTCCATTCACCAAGCGGGTGTAGTAACAAGAATGTCATACCTTTTCAGTCTTACAGGCCCTGAGTGTCCTTGGGGTTGCTGGAAAGCAGAACGTGTTCTTAAGCCCCAGAAATTTGCAAGAGCACTGTCTCTTTGAATATCCAAAATAGTCAAGCAGCTTTTTAAACCTTCAAAATGGGGGTGCCCTCCGGACCAGCAAAAGTCCACAGCTAAGCCCACCTTTCTCTTCATGTTCTCCGCTTGTTCCCCAGACGCCGTGCACAGTTCTGCATGCAGTCCCTGGCTAGCAGGGTGATTTTTAGGTTAATTCTTAAGTCCTACCACCACAGGAATCTGCAAGAGCACTGTCTCTTTACATATCCAAGATAGTCAAGCCGCTTTTTAAACCTTCAAAATGGCGGCGTCCTCCGGATCGGCAAAAGTCCACAGCTCAGCCCACCTTTCTCTTCACCTTCTCCATTTGTTCCCCAGCCACTGTGCACAGTCCTCCATGCAGTCCCTGGCTAGCAGGATGATTTTTAGGTTAATTCTTAGGTCCTACCACCACTCAGGAATCTCCAAGCCATCTGTTGCTGCCAGACCGCAGCTCCGTGTGTCTCCTTTTGTGGTATTTTCACGCAAATTCTTCTGCTAGTTGGGGTTTAATCCACTTTTGTATCTTTCCCTTCAAGCTCAGGGGTCCAAAATTATCTTCTGTGTCTGTTAATTGCTTTCCCTTTTCTTTGTTGAAGAGGGTATGTGCAGTCCTTCTGCCTAGTCCGCCATCTTCCGAAGTGAAAGACTTCTACAATGCAAACCATAAAACACTGCTGAAAGAGTTTAAAGAAGACTCTAATAAATGCAGGCATATACCATGGTCTTGGATTGGAAGACTTAATATTGTTAAGATGTCAACTTATTTATACTTTTAACCTTGACTACTTTCATGGTGAGCTTCCCAACTATGTCCTATTACTTATATTGTGAAGGGAGATATCCTTGCACAGATTCTGAAGCAACATTTTTCAGAGTTCATGTTTTGGCTTTCCTAGATTCATGTTCAGTATTTAATTAAATAGATACTATTTCTCCTGTCTATCCCCATCTTGTGTTCAAGATTATCATCTTTCCTTCATGCCTGGAACTGAGCTTACTCCCACAGCTCAACTTTCAGTCAAATGACAGACAGAACTATAAGGTAAACATATCTCCAGGGAGGTACACATTTATCAGGACAATCAAGAGAACATGGTCAAAGGGAAGCATTTGCCCAGAGATAGAGCCCACAAAGCAAGAAGGAATAGGAAAGAAGAGAAATGGAAAACATAGGGAAGAAGTGGGAAGAATGCCATCACATTGTAGAGATTCCAATCAATGTCACAAAAAAATATGTATGAATTGTTGAATGAAAACCATTTATTTTCTGTAAATTTTCACCCAAATCACAATTAAAAAACAAAATAAAACAACAAAAATCCTCTCATCTTTTTCCTCCAAGGCACTAGGGACCCAGTAAGGTTCCTTAAGGAGCTGTGGTGGTGTAGTGCTAACTACTTTGACTAGTTTGACTTTTAAACAGAAGGTTGGTGGTTCAAACCCATCAGCCACTTGGCGGAAGGAAGACTTCTACTTCCATAAAGATTTACCACTTCAGAAACCCAATGGGCATTACTGTGAGTTGGAATCCACTCAGTGGCAGTGAGTAGGGTTTTTGTTGTTGTTGTTGTTGTTGTTGTTGTTTTGGAAGTGTCCTTAGTTTCTGCTCCAATGGAGCTAACTTCTAATGGAAGGTATTAGATCCTTTTAAAAATCTAATAAATACTTATTATGGAGTTGACAAGGGCTGGGAGGAGTCACATGGAGTCAGGCAGGGCTGGCTCCATGGGCATGTGGACTGCACAGTGAGATTAAGCCCACGCTCAGAAGAGACTCATGCTTGTGGATTAATGTTCTGCACTCACTGTCTTGAAATTCTTAATAGTTTTATCTTTGCATTGTTTTGTGAGTAAAGTCTGATGAAACAATGGAGATGGATTAGGGACTAGAGCCTGTGTGAGATCCCACCTCCTGCCTCCTCCCCAGGATGAGTTCTCATTCTCTTGCTCCACACTTCCTGGTACCCCAAGACCTGGCTTTCCAATCCATGCCCTCCCCATGACCAATGCTGTCCTTTGGGCCCAGGGAAGAACCTCTATGTGGGCATGGAAGAGTTGGGGTTAGGCACACATGCCCTGTGACGTCTCAGTAGGTGGTTAAGCAGCACTACTATCCAGTAAGTGGTGGCTCAGTGGGGATGAGCCTCTCATTCATCTCCAATCCAGGAACCTATTATGTTCTGACACTAAGACTGTAAAACCTGTCCATTGACTCAATGCAGCATGCAGCTCCCTGGATGCCAGTTTCCCTCTCCTGCTGGTTACCAGGCTAATGATCTGTGCTCAAGTAGGGGTGGGGAAATCAAGCAAACATCTTCCATTCCTATGAACCTGGCAGCCCAATTTATAGTGGACAGGCAATCCCAGGGAATTTTGAGGGTACACTCTCAGTATTTTCATGTCAGAGGGAGCACAACAGCAATTATCAAATAAAAACATGACAAGATGTAACTGGTATTTCAAATACCAGCAGATCACCCATAGTGGATAGGTTTCAGTGGAGCTTCCAGACTAAGATGGACTAGGAGAAAAAGTCTGGTGATTTACTTTCAAAAATTACCCAATGAACATCCTATGGATCATAGCAGAATATTGTCCAATGTGTTTTGGAACATGTGCCTTCTAGAATGGAAGGCATACAAAATACACAGTGGCTGCAACAATGGACTCAAGCATGCCAATGATCATAAAGATGGCGCAGAGCCAGGCAACGTTTTGTTCTGTTGTGCATGGGGTCACCATGAACAGGAGCTACCTTGCAACTGGTAACAACAACCAAAGCCTAGCAGGAAACATAAATGGGTAATGCATTAGGGATATAAGACATAAAAATAAATGGAATATGCCACACTAGAGATTTTGGGATCCTTCTAACAGAGTATATTAGTCAACGTCAGCTTACTGTTTCATCAGATAGACCCCAACATACATAAAGCTCAAACATAACAGAAGTTTATTTCTTGCTCATAAAATTTCATTCTAGATTAGGACAAAGTTGAGGGTGTGGAGTGTGGAGGGAAGTTCTGCTCCACATTGTTATTCTGGAAAACAAACTCAGTAAGATTCTACCATTTTCTTTTTATTTTATTTTATTTTATTTATTTTTTATTAGGATTTGGGTGAAGATTTACAGAGTAAATTCACTTTTCATACAGCAGTTCACATATATTTTGTCTCATGTCATTGACCAAAATTTACAATGCAGCAGCTCCCCTCCCACTTCCTCCCCATAGTTACCTCCTCCCAGATTCTACCATTTTCAACAGATTACCCAGATATTAATATCCAGTCAAGGGAAGACCAAAGAGCTGGGAGAGTTGCTCATGGTAGGTTTTTATGGGCAATACCTGGAGGAGGTGTCATAGCATTTATTCACATCTCATTGCCAAAACTCAGTCACATGGACATACACTATCATGAGAGAGGTTGGGAAACTTATCAAGCTGTGTTCCTGGAAGAAAAAGAAATATTTTGGTGAATAACTGCACTGTCTCTGACTTTAAGTTAAAAAAAAAAAAATGTTGCCATCTAGCAGATTCTGATTCATGACTGACTACCCCTTATGTTTCAGAGTAGAAATGTGTTCTCTATGCGGAGTTTTCAGAAGTAGATCATCATACATTTCTTCCAGGGTGCCTCTGGCTGGGTTTGAATCACCAACTTTTTGTTTAGCAGCCAAGTATGATAACTGTTTGAATTACCCAGGAATTTCTAGAGACCACAAAATTTTTATAAACACTAGCTGGCAATGCTTGTATGAGCCAACAACAGACATTTGAAAGCTGGATACCTCCCAGGGAACTCCTGCTTGCAACTCCGTCCTGTATGTAAATGTTAAGCATCATTAGTATTAACTCAGGATGTAATTCTTTGGATTTTTGAGATCTAAACTCATTTAAAGTGGCACATGATTACTTTAGAATGCAGTTTTGTTTTTTAACTTTCTGTTCTTCTCATAGGGAAACCTATCTGGGTTTTTTGTTTGTTTGTTTGTTTTTTGATAAAGATAATTAAAAAATTTCCTTCATCACTTTCTAGCCACTGTTGTTTAAAGAGCAGCATGTAAGAATTTATGACTGAAAATTGTGTGATAGATATAGTACAACAACAAAGTATAGCTGCTAAGGCTGCTTACGTATAATAAAAAACTTCATGGAATTTGGATTCTTGGCTTGGAGATTAAGGGTCATTGTTAAATGGGACATCCCAGTTAACTGGCCTATTAATAATGTCTGGGTCTTAAAATCTTATAAACAGCCATCCAAAATACAATAATTAGTCTCTATTTTTTTCCAAAAAGAACTGGTCTCTATTTTAGGAGACATGATCAAAACTCAATGGTTTTAAATGAAGGAATAATTCCAAACAATACTGAAGGAATTGGTGAAAAACAAGACTCCAGCAATTGATGGAATACCCATTGAAATGTTTCAACAAAATGATGCCACACTGGAGGGGCTTACTTGTTTATGCCAGGAAATTTGGAAGGCAGCTACTGGGAGAAATCAGTATTAGTGTTCTTTCCAAAGAAAGGTGATCCAAACAATATTATCAAACAATATTGTTAATAATAAAATTTTGCTGAAGATAGTTTAAAAACAGTTGCAACAATATACTTACAGGGATCTTCCAGAAATTCAAGCTGCATTCAGAAGAGGACATGGAATAAGGGATATCATTACTTACATCAGATGAATCTTGGCTGAAAACAAAGAATACCAGAAAGATGCTTACCTGTGTTTTATTGACTATGCAAAAGCATTTGACTGCACAGATCATAAAAAAATTGCAAAGAATGGGAATTCCAGAACACTCAATCATACTGAGGAAGCTGCACATCAAATAAGAGGATGCCGTTTGAACAGAATAAGGGGATACTGTGTGGTTTAAATTCAGGAAAGGTGTGCGTCAGGGTTGTATCCTTTCACCACACTTATTCAAGCTGAGCAAATAATCCAAGAAGCTAGACTATAAGAAGAAGACCATGGCATCAGGATAGAAGAAAGACTCATTAACAACTTGTGACATTCAAATGACACAGCCATGCTTGCTGAAAATGAAGATGACTTGAAGCACTTACTAGTGAAGATCAGAGACCACAGTCTTCAGTATGAATTACACCACAACATAAAGAAAACAAAAATCCTCACAACTGGGCCAATAAACAACGTCACAATAAATGGAGAAAAGATTGAAGTTGTTAGGGATTTCATTTCACTTGGAACCACAGACCATACCCATGGAAGCAGAAGTCAAGAAATCAGATGTCGTATTGCAGTGGGAAAATCTGCTACAAAAGACCTCTTTAAAGTGTTAACAGGCAAAGAAGACTAACTTTGAAGACTGTTGTTGTTGTTGTTATGTGCCATGGAGTCGGACCCAACTCATAGCGACCCCTCCTTGGGTTTCCGAGGCAGTATCACTACGGAAGGAGATTGCCCAACCTTCTTTCCAAGGAGTGGCTGGTGGGTTTAAACCACCAGCCTTCTGGTTAGCAGTCAAGTGCCTTAGGCCCTATGCTAGTATGCCTAATCCAAGCCGTATTTCAATCCCCTCATCTGTATGTGAAAGCTGGACAATGAAGAAGGAAGACCAAAGAAGAGTTGATACCTTTGAATCAATTCAATGATTCATTGGCAAAGAATATTGAAAATACCGTGGACTGCCAAGCAAATCTATCCTAGAGGAAGTGCAGCCAGAATGCTCCTTGGAAGTGAGAATGGCCAGACTCCATCTCACCAACTTTGGTCTGTTGTCAGAAGGGACCATTCCCTGGAGAATGATATCATGGTTGGTAAAGTAGAGGGTCAGTGAAAAAGGGGATGCCCTTCAACAAGATGGATTGACACAGTGGCTGCAACAATGGGCTCAAATATAGCAATGATTGTGAGGATGGTGCACAAGTGGGCAGTGTTTTGTTCTGTTGTACATAGAGTCACTGTGAGTCAGAGCCAACTCAATGGCACCTAACAACAACAACAATATTTGTCTGGAGCAACAGAGGAAGAAAGAACATCAGGAATAGGAGGGCCTGGAATGTGTGGCTAATTGCCTCCATTAACTGCCTCTTTTGTCATTAAACCAGAACTGAATGGTGCCCAACTACCATTCCTGAACATTTTGATCAGAGATTCTATGGAAGAATCTTGATCAAAATGGGGAAAATGCAGAACAAAAATTTGAAATCTCATTGACTTCAGACTCTGGAGCCATGAAGTTTGGATGAACATCTGAAACTATTGCCTTGAGATAATCTTTAAACTTTAAACCAAAAATATTCCCTGAAGTCTTCATACAGTCAAACTATGTTGTTGTTATTGTTGTTGTTAGGTGCTGTTGAGTCATCTCTGACTCATAGGGACCCTATGCACAGCCAAATGAAACACTGTCTGGTCTTCTGCCAGCCTCACAATCCTTGCTATATCTGAGGCCATCGCTGCAGCCACTATATCTATCCATTTAGTTAAGGGCCTTCCCTTCTTAGTTGACCCTCCACTTTACCAAGCATGATATCATTCTCCAGGGAATAGTTCCTTCTGACACCATGACCAAAGTAGGTGAGATGAAGTCTGGCCATTCTCACTTCCAAGGAGCATTCCAGCTGCACCTCTTCCAGGACAGATTTGTTAGTCCTTTTAG
>NW_006925793.1:0-2614 GCF_000298275.1 Orycteropus afer afer | reverse complement strand
TTTTTTTTTTCTTTATACTGAGGTGTAATCCACACTGCAGACTACAGTTTTTAATCTTCATGAGTAAGTGCTTCAAGTTATCCTTACTTTCAGCAAGCAAAGTTGTGTCATCTATGTATTGCAGGTTGTTAATGAGTCTTCCTCCAATCCTGATGCCATATTCTTCTTCATATAATCCAGCTTCTTGAATTATTTGCTCAGCATACAAGTTGAATAAGTATGGTAAAAGGATACAACCTTGACACACTCTCTTCTTGATTTTGAACCATGCAGTGGTCCCCCATTCTGTTTGAACAGCCTCCTGCTCTATGTAGAGGTTCCTTATGAGCACTATCAAGTGTTCTGGAATTCCCATTCTTCTCAATGTTATCCACAATTTGTTATGATCCACACAACCAAATGCTTTTGCAATAGTCAATAATACATAAGTAAACATCTTTCTGATATTCTTTGCCTTCAGCTAAGATCCGTCTGACATCAGCAACGATATCCCTCATTCGATGACCTCTTCTGAATCCAGTTTGCATTTCTGGAAGTTCTCTGTCAATATACTGCTGCAACTGATTTTGAATGATCTTCAGTAAGATTTTACTCGCATGTGATATTAATGATGTTGTTGTTGTTGTTGTTAAGTGCCGTCAATTTCAGACTGTAGAAATTGATAGAAATCTTCAATTTCCTCATCTTTGGCTTTGGTGGTTTGATGGTTGGTGGTTGGTAAATTTGAATAATAGTAGTATTAACAGGTCTTCCTTGTAGGTGTATGGATATTATCCTATCACTGACATCATTGTACTTCAGGACAGATCTTGAAACACTCTTTGTGAAAATGAATGTCATGCAATTCTTTTTCAATTTGTCATTCCCAGCATAGTAGATCAGATGGTTGTCTGATTCAAAATGTCCAAAACCAGTCCATTTTAGCTCACTATGCTGAAGATATTGATCTTTATGCATTCCATTTCATTTTTTACAACTTCCAATTTTCCTACATTCATACTTTGTACATTCCATGCTCCAATTATTAATGGATGTTTGCATCTGTTTCTATTCATTTTGAGTCATGCCACATCAGCCAGTGGAGGTCCTAAAAGCTTTACTCTATCTATATCGTTAAGGTCATCTCTACTCTGAGATGACCTTAACGGTCGTCAGCTCTTCAAACAACAGTTTAGCTTAAATACTCAAAATAATAAATAGCAAAAAGTTCTACCTTAAGTATTTTGCTCTATTAGAACTATCTATATGGATTCAACCTAAGGGAGCTAGTAGTTGGACCTGTGGGCTTGGTATCATGGTCACAGGGGACATCAAGCTCAACTGGCATAACATACTACATAAAAACATTGTTCTCCATCTTACTTTGGTGAGTAGCAACTGGGGTATTAAAAGTTTGGAAGTGCTCATATAGATGAAACCATGAGTCTCCTCATCCAGAGCAAAGAAGAGTGAAGAAAACCAAAGACTCATGAAAACAATTAGTCCAAGGTACTAGTAGTCCATGCAATCCTCAGCCTATATGACCATGAAGACTGGAAGAACTAGATGGTACCTGGCTACCACTGTCAACTACTCAGAAAGGGATCAGTGCAGGAGATCCTGGATAGTGTGAGAGAATGACGTGGAACAAAACTCAAACTCACACAAAAAGATCAAGTTATTGGTCTGATAGAGCCAGGTGAGACCTCCAAGACTATGGCCCCTAGATATCCTTCAAGTCTGAAACTGAATTCACTACTATGGCTTCCAGCCAAACAATAGACAGGCATATAGGGTGAACATTTGCATAAGGCAGATACATTTCTTAGTGTGATCAATCATGGTAAAACAGAAGGGCAGTGTTTCCACAAGGAGATAGCTCAGGGAGCAGGAAAGCATAGGAAAGAAGGACACAGGGAAGAGGTAGCTACAGGGAGGAAGTGGGAAGAGAGCTGTTACATTGTGGGAAACTGCAGTCAATGCCATGAAACAAAATGTGTATAAACTGCTGTATGGAAAATGAATTTGCTCTATAAAATTTTACCCAAATCACAATAAAAATTAAAAAAAAAAAAAAAAACTATCTGTATGGTTCAGATTGACAACAGCAACTGGAAAGATTAGAAAGGAAACTCAGGCAGCAGTGAATTTATGTTAATGGGGGAGGAACAACTCAGAAAAGGAAGCTAAGACTGGCTGCACAATTTGAAGAGTATAATCAGTGTCACTAAATGGTACATGTAGAAACTGTTGAATTGGTGTATGTTCTGCTTGTGTATATTCTCAACAACAGATTAAATGCATTTTTTAAAAAACAGATTCGAATAGACATTTCACCAAGGAAGATATACAAATGGCAAATAAGTGCCCAAAAAAAGCAGCTCAACAACATTAGTTGTTAAGGATATGCAAGGTATAATTAAGGGTAGGATGGATACTTTGCATCTATAAGGAAGGATGGAATTAAAATGACTAATGACAACACATAACAACAACAACAGGAAGTGTTGATGAGGATGTGGAGGAACTAGAATTCTCACACATATACTGGTCAAGAGAATGTAAAATGGAATACAGGCGGCTCGGAGATACGCGACTGGTGGTAGGACCTAAGAATTAACCGAAAAATCACCCT
>NW_006925792.1:8599-9392 GCF_000298275.1 Orycteropus afer afer | reverse complement strand
TGTGATTGTATATTGCTGTGATTTACCCAATTTGTTATGCGTAATTGCCAAAACTTGAAAGCAACCAAGATGCCTTTCAATAGGTGGATGGATAAACAATCTGTGGTACAGCCATATAATGGATTATTATTCATGTATAATAAGAAATGAAAATATATGGAAGAATCTTAAATGCATATTGGTAAGTGAAAAAAAGCCAGTTTGAAAAAGTTATGTACTATATGATTTCAACTATATGATGTTCTGGAAAAAGTAAAATGTAGAGACATTAAAAGATCAGTCTTTGTCAGAGATTCAAGAGGACAGAGAGAGGAACAATATGTAGAGCACATGGCAAAAATTCAGGGCAGTGAAAAAATTCTGTAGATACTATAATGATATAAGACTTTATTCATTTGTCAAACCATAGAACTGTACAGCACAGAGTGAATCCTAATGTAAATTATAGAAATTAATAATATATCAATATTGGCATATCAGTTGTAATAAATGCACCATATTAATACAAGATGTATTAAGAGGCAAACTGTGAGGGGAGAAAGGATATAGGGGAATTATTTGTATTTTCTTCTCAATTTTTCTGTAAATCCAAAACTGCTCTAAAAATTCAGTTTATTATTTTAAAAGAAAAATAATTACCAACCAACAGGATATAATTGACTCATATGGAATACTCTACCCAACAACAACAGAATACATAACTTCTTTATTATTATTATTATTGTGATTTGGGTGAAGATTTACAGAGCAAATTCACTTTCCATACAGCAGTTCACACACACTTTGTCTCATG
>NW_006925792.1:6157-7064 GCF_000298275.1 Orycteropus afer afer | reverse complement strand
TGTTGATTTCTAATTTGATAGCATTATGATCTGAGTAGATGCTTTGCAGTATTTCGATGTTTTTAAATTTATTAAGGCTTGCTTTATGGCCTAACGTATGGTCTTTCATAGAAAAAGTTACATGTGCACTGGAGAAGAATGTATATTGTGCTGCTGTTGGGTGAAGTGCTCTGTAGATGTCTATAAGTTCAAGTTAGTGGATTGTATTGTTTAGCTCTTCTGCACCTTTGTTGAGTTTCTTTCCATTTGTTCTATGTAGAATGCATATCTTTTTAATCATCAAGAGAACATTTACCAGGAGAAATTTAAATGAACTATAACTGTGCAGAAGAAGCTCTCATGGTGCAGTGTTTAAGGCAATTCGTTGTTAACCAAAGAGTCAGTGGTTTGAACCTACCAGAATCTCTGTGGGAAAAAAAAGAAAAGGTAGTCTGCCTCTATAAAGGTTTATAGCCTTGGAAACACAGTGGGACAGTTCTACTCTGTCTTATAAGCTCACTATGAGTTGACATCAACTTCATTGCACTCTGGTTAGTTTGGTTATAATCATACAGTGTGTCATAAACACAATATAACGAAACAAGAAATTAGTAACAGAAAGGTAACAGTAAAAATCTCTAAGCACTTAGAAATGAAATAGCACATTTCTAAAACTTTCATGGATTACAGGGGAAGTCTCAAAGGAAAATATAAAAAAATACATTGAACTGTATGAAAATGCAACATATCAAAATGTATGCGAGGCAGCTAAAGTGCTGAGAGGGAAATTTATAGTGTTTTATATGTGTTTGCATGGGAGCTCTGGTAGCATAGTGGCTAAAGCACTTGACAGCTAACCAGAAGGCTGGCGGTTCAAACCAACCAGCCACTCCTCGGAAGGAAGGTTGGGCAATCCTACTTCCATAGT
>NW_006925792.1:2261-2791 GCF_000298275.1 Orycteropus afer afer | reverse complement strand
GAGGATATCAATCTTTATGCGTTCCATTTCATTTTTGACAACTTCCAATTTTTCTAGATTCATACTTCGTACATTTCATGTTCCTTTGATTAATGGATGACTGCAGCTGTTTCTCTTCATTTTGAGTGGTGCCACATCAGCAAATGGAGGTCTTGAAAGCTTTACCTTTATCTATATAAGTAAGACTGGGTTTACTCTGATGATGCAGCTCTTTCCCATACCTATTTTGAGAGCCTTCTTACTTAACCAGACTATTCATAAAGTTGTGTGGTAATGTATCAGACAGTGTTTCTTTGCTATTCATAAGGTTTTCCCTGGCCAATTATTTGAGAAGTGGACGGTCTCTTCCTTCTTCTGAGTCTGTCTCAGTCTGGAAGCTGGGCTGATATCTGTGCACCATGTACATCCCACTGGGTTTGAAACACCAGTGGCTCAGCCTCAATACTCACATAAACACATCACCATGGTAGGACAAACCATGAGACAAGTTTGTATCCCCATTAGAAACCTCTCCTACCACCCTTATCTGT
>NW_006925792.1:0-1853 GCF_000298275.1 Orycteropus afer afer | reverse complement strand
AAACCCACCAGCCACTCCTTGGAAGGAAGGTTGGGCCATCTAATTCTGTAGTGAAAGTGCCTCGGAAAACCAAGGAGGGGTCGCTATGAGTCAAAATCAACTTGACAGCAGTGAGGTGTTTTGTTTTTATTTTTGTTTTTTTACAATGGTAAAACAGTTAAGAACTTGGGTGCTAACCAAACGGTTGGCAGTTCAAACACACCCAGCCACTTTGCAGGACAAAGACCTGGTGATCTGCTTCCATAAATATTACAACCTACAAAACCGTATAAAGCAGTTCTATTCTCTAATATGAGGTTGCTATGAGTTGAAAATGACCCCAAAGTACTCAACAACTATCAACAACTTCACACTCATAAATCTGACACCTTAGAATTAACAAACCAATTCTTCAAAAGCCACAAACTACCAACATTCAACAAAATGAAATAGATATTATGAATAGTCCTATATTAAGGAAATGCAATTCATAATTAAAAACCTCCCCCAAAAAACCTCCAGGCCCAACTACTTTCACTAGATTATTCTATCAAACATTTAAAGAATTAGGACCTACTTGACACAATTTCTTCAAGAAATAGAACACAGAAGAACATTTCCCAATTCCTTTTATGGAGTCATTACACTGATACCAATACCAGATGGAGACATAACAACAACAACAAAGAAATATAGAAAGGAAACTTCAAATCACTATATCTCCTGAACTGAGATGCAAAGTTCTCAACAAACAAAATCCCATGATGTATAAAATAATTATACGTCATTACAAAGTTTTTATTTTCCCCCTATGTCTGCAATGGGGAGCTCTAGTAGCGTAGTGCCTAAGGCACTTGACTGCTAACCAGAAGGCTGATAGTTCAAACCCACCAGCCACTCATCAGAAGGAATGTTGGGCAATCTACTTCCTTAGTGATACTGCCTCAGAACCCCAAGGAGGGGTTGCTATGAGTTGGTGCCAACTTGACAGCACATAACAACAACAACATGTCTGCAAGGCAGGGTCAACATTTCAGAATAAGTGAATGTAATCCACCATATCAACAGGTTGAGGAAAAGTCATTGATTATATTATGAAGAAAAGGATTTAGCGAGACCCAACATCCATTCCTGATATAAACTCTCAGCAAAGTATAAATAGAAAGGAACTTCATTAACCTGATAAAGGGTCTCTTTGAAAAACCTACAGTTAACATAATACTGGTGAATGATTGAATGTTTTCCCCACTAAGACCAGGAAAAAGGCACTACTATATTTAAACATAGTTCTGGAAGTTTTAGCTACTGAAATAAGGCAAGAAAAGGAGATAAATGGTATACAGATTGGAAATGAAGAAATAGAACTGTTCCTATTTGCAGATGTATTTTTACAATGCATTTTTTAAGTATTCTCCCTGGAGAAGGATGTCATGCTTGGTAAGGTGGAGGGTCAAAGAAAGAAGGGAAGGCCCTCAATGAGATGGATTTACACAGTGGCTGTGGCAATGAACTCAAGTATAGAACGGATCACAGAGCTGGGTGGGACCAGGTGGTGTTTCGTTCTGCTGTGCATGGGGTTGCTATGAATCGGAGATGACTCGATATCACCTAAAAACAACAACTTCTGCAGAACTTCTGCAGAATGCATGATAAAAAATTGCACGGAATCTACAAAACAGAAGCAAAAATGCCTAGAACTTGTGAGTTCTTTATTGTGGTAGAATACAAGATCAACACACAAAAACCATTCAGATTTCTATGTTGTTGTTGTTGTTATTAAGTGCCGTCGAGTCGTTTCCGACTCATAGCGACCCCATGCACAGCAGAACGAAACACTGCCCGATCCCGCACCAGCCCCACAATCCCTGCTATAC
>NW_006925791.1:7935-9963 GCF_000298275.1 Orycteropus afer afer | reverse complement strand
CTACCATCAGCTGCTAGAGAACAGAACAAATCTATCTTGGATGAAGTACAGCCAGAATGCTCCTTAGAAGCAAGAATGGCAGACTTGTCTTGCAGTTTGGTCATCTTGTCTGAAGGGACCAATTCCTGGAGAAGGTTATCTGGTTTAGTAAACTAGAGGATCAGTGAAACAGGGGAAGACCCTCCACGAGATGGATTGATTTCCATGATGGGCTGAAGCATGACAATGATTGTGAGGCTTTCTCAGGCCTAGGCAGTGGTTCATTCTGTTGTACATATGGTACCTATGTGATGGAAAACTTGAAAACCAAACAATAACATGCATCTGATTAATTGAATGGGTGTATCTTACTATAGTTAAGAGTTTTCCTTTTTTGTTTTTGTCTGTCTTAGTTGACTCATAAGTGACTTTGAATGTTAATGCTAGTAATCTATTAATTTTCTATGACCTTTATCTTCTTATATATTATAGAATTAGGATTTAAAAACATTTCATGATTATTTGTAATATGTGTATACTTTATTTTACTTCCTGGTCTCATAGTTTCTAAAGCTTTAAATCTTTACAGAAGCACACTGCCACATCTTTCTCTTGCTGAGTGGATGGTAGGTTCAAACCACTGACTTTTCAGTTAGCAGCCAAGTGCTTTATCCACTTCACCACCATGGCTCCTTGTGTTTTTCAGCGTTGAATTAAAAAATTTAATAGTAAGTTAGATATCTGAGATCATTTGTTGTTGCTATTGTTATGTGCCGTCAAGTAGACTCTGATTCATAGAGACCCTATGTACAACAGAACAAAACAATGCCCGTTCCTTGGCCAGCCTCACAGTCCTTGTTATAGGTGAGCCCATCACTGCAGCCACTGTGTCAACCCATTTCATTTAGGGCCTTCCCCTTTTTTGTTGACCCTGTACTTTATCAAGCATGATATCCTTCTCCAGAGAATAGTCCCCTCTGACAGCATGACCAAAGTATGTGAGACAAAGTCTGCCCATTCTCACTTCCCAGGAGCATTCTGGCTGCACATTTTCAGGATGGATTTGTTAGTTCTTCTGGCAGTCCTACTATAGTACTTTCAATATTCTTCACCAACACCACAATTCAAAAGCATCAACCCTTCTTCAGTCTTCCTTATTCATTGTCCAGCTCTCAAATGCATATGAGGTGATTGAAAATACCATGGCTTGGGTTAGGCACACTGCTAACCAGAAAGCTGGCAGTTCAAACCCACCAGCCAGTCCTCGGAAGGAAGGTTGGGCAATGTACTTCCGTAGTGATACTGCCTCAGCAACCCAAGGAGGGGTCCCTATGAGTCAGGCCAACTCGACGGCACATAACAACAGTCTTCAAAGAGATATCTTTGCTCTTCAGCACTTTTAACAGGTCTTTTGCAGCAGACTTGCCCAATATAGTATGTCATCTGATATATTGACTTCTGCTTCCACTGGTATTGATTTTGGGATCAAGTAATATGAAATCATTGACACCTTCAGTCTTTTCTCCATTTACCATGATGCTGCTGATTGGTCCAGTTGTGAGGATTCTGAGGTCATTGAATATTCACATTTTCCTTTTCCTTTTTTTTTTTTTTTTGGTCATGTCTTAGATTATAAGATAGTCCTGCCTCTGGATATTTAATTGATACTTTTTATATTTTTCTAATTTTTATCTGCATTCATAGAGGAGATATTGCCCCTTTTTCTCTGCTATTAAGCTACCTGACAATCTTTTCCTGTTACTCAATAGCTTGATTTTTTTAAATTGTCCCGAGGTAATAAAGAAATAACCTCAGATTAGTTATATTAACATCTTTGAAAATGTTAAATGAAGATGCAAAATGAATACAACACATAAAACCAGACTAAGGTAAAGCAAGACTAAAATTTCCAAAATGTTTAAAATAATTTCTATCACATAAAAAAGAAATTATTTTGAGAAACTTAATTTTAAATAAACCTAAGTAGTGTATTTATTAGCTTGTGTGTGTGTGTATTATTTTGATTGACAATGATCTTTAGGAATTGAC
>NW_006925791.1:3310-6850 GCF_000298275.1 Orycteropus afer afer | reverse complement strand
AGGGGAGAAGAACAGAGGGAAAGCAAGAATGAAAGGAAAGAAGCTGTAAGGGAAGACAGGCAAGCTTAAATAGCCTGAAAGACGTTGTAATTATTTATTATTATTATTACTATCATTGTTAAATATTGCTGTGATATCTTCGAACATTTGTGAATTGTGAAGTGAATTATTTTCAATTTTATGAAATGGGGTATAAAGGAAATGAACAAGAAAAAAGAAATTCTGGGATAAAGGACAATTCACTTTACATAGGCAGTATATTTTCATTAGGAAGAGTTTTAGCATGTTATCCGCTAGTTAGATAGTAAAAAAAAAATAAATAAAATAAACCTACTATATTATCTTACATTGATATCTTTAAACTTTCCCAAGGTATTTTTATCAGAAAAAAAAATGTTTTTAAAATTTCTTCTGAACTAGGATTTATTTAATGCATAACACTTAGTTTTAGCATTAAACTATATCCTGTTAACATTGCATCAATAAATCTAACTATTATGGCAGTAACAAAGTAATAACAGATGATCTTTGCTAAGAAATTTCATAATAAAGTGGAGAGACATCAATGAAAGAAAATAAGAGGTGATAATTGGTAGAACAGTGACAAAGAACTACAGGAAAAATATGAAAATATTATTGAAGGACCTGGCTGGGTTTGTTGAAAGACAAAAAAGTGGAATTTGAGTTACAGACTGAATAATGTACGATTACCAGGAGGAAAATAAATGAAAGAATGAAAAATTTAAGCATAAAAAGATAAAGAATGGAGAGTACTTATTATTTTTTATTATTATTTTTTTGTTTTTTAAAGTGCATCAGTGGAGTTATGTGAGCATTACAGAAGTGGAAGAAAAAGGTGTGAAAAAGATAAAATCAAGTGGAGTTATGGAAGAACTTGAATCATTGTACTGAATTCAATTAAATCATTGAGTCATTGATTGTTCCTCAGCTTCTTTACTTATCTGTGATGATATTTATAGATTTATAATCATCAATGGGCAGTATCAAAGAGACCAATGATGACACACAAAGCCAATTAATTAATTGATTTAATCAAAACTGCACTTTTACTTTTTCACTCTTGAAATGTTTTCAGGTTAGAATTATGTATTAAGCTTTTGTGATTTGAATTGCTTTGAAAAACTGCTTTTTGCTAAGTTATTTACTGATTTCACAATTTCCTTGAATCCCAATATATTTGTTCTGCTCATTTTTACTGCTATCTCTGTTCTTCAGTCATGAGTGAAGTATGTGTAACTTATTCTGAGCTGCAATTTCAACATCCATCTCATCAACAGAGAAGGCCAAGACCTGAAACATCGAATAGCAAAGGCCCATCATGCTTTAGCCATTTAGGTATGTGCAAGTCCTAAATTTCCTTATTTTAAATTTCATTAAAATATGAAAAATATTCATTCACTATTTCTCTATATGTGGTGGTTAAGTTTGTGTGTCAACTTGACTGGGCCTGGTTGAGTGGCTGGGTAGCTGAATGTAGTTATTCTCTATGGTGAGATTGGTAATTAACTCAGTGATGGAATCTATTGGAGCAGCTGAGTAGCTGTTTTGAGTTTGTGGTCTGCTTCCTATATATAAGAAACATCTTTGGGAATGGTCTCTAGCTTATGGCATGCTTGAACCCTGCATGTAGCCGTGTCATTGTTCAGCAGCGTGCCATGCTCTGCCAACCTTGGGATTTTGAATGGACTTGAATTAACGGCCTGCCCTGTGGTTTGGTAATATTGGGACTGTGCCTTATTACTTGTCAACCTTGGGCTTGTCAGCCTCAGCAGCCAGCAGCTGAGTAAACAAAAGCCTCCAGCTTCAGTGGGCTGAGAGCAGGAGGCAGAGCTAGACCCCAAGGCTGAGGGGCTTTCACCCAGCCTCTAGAGCCTGGCACTTTGAACTTGGACTTAAAGCTTCCAAACTGTAAGAGAATAAACTCCTGTTTGTCCAGGCCATCCCATTTGTGGTATATTCTTTTCAGAGTGGAACTAGGTAATCAGAACACCATGCACTTACACATACACAAACATTTAAGTCTATATCTTGTACCAAACAAGGAAATTGAACACTTTTGAGGGTAAATCATAACTTTTCTTTCATTGAGGTTCAATAATTTTCATTGTATTGTAAGCATTATAACAATGTTTTTGAATGAGTGAATTATTAAGGATCAAATTTGTTATCAATTGTTATTTTATACTTGTAAAATAGCAATACTATATAATAGAATATTTGGAAAATAGACAAGTAAAAAATATAGATAATTTCACTATTCTAACACATTTGCTGTGATTTGGGGATTATTCTTTTCTTGTTTTCAATTTTCAAAATTAAATATTCACAAATATATTGCCAGTGTAGTTTGTAAAAAATGGATCTCTTTAAAGTGCTATATTTCTAATTTGATATGTATTCCACAATGTTGTCATTTTAAAGAGAAATATATAATTTAATGGCTTTTTACTATCTTCCTATCATTTAGAATTCACTTTATTCAATATTTTTGTTATACTTGATTTGCATTTCCCAAATGTAAATAGATATCTGGAATAATTAGAAGTATATACATATTGATTTACTACTTTATTCTGTCTTATATTAAATGGATAATTATTATTTGGGCTAGGATTTGTTATTTTTAACTAGTGTCTCAATTAATTATATATCAAGTTTTTAGATTATTTATTAGAGTATTACTGATGATTTTCCATGTGACTAAAGAGGAAATACCTTCAAATTTCACAAAATACTGTCCCCAATTTAAAAGAAAAAAGGACAGCTTTGCCCTATATTGCCTAAAATATATCCAAGAATAGCTTTTATTATTTCTGAACACTTAAGCTTACCATTATATGCAATTCCCTGTAGAATTGTATAGAAACATTTTATTAGTGACATTATTTGTATGTGTATATGTGTATGTAAAATAATGTTCTTCACCATTATTCTTGTTTTTTCCTTATGCCTAAACTAAATGGTTTAGATCCATCATCTAAGCCTTTTTCATTTATTTTTACCTACCCATATCTATTTGCTTTTTCAAAATCTATAAAAGGCTTTTAGGAGCTCTGGTGGCATCGTTTCTAAGGCACTTGACTACTAACCAGGAGGCTGGCAGTTCAAACCCACTAGCCACTCCTCTGAAGGAAGACTGGACAATCTACTTCTGTAGTGATACCATCTCGGACACCCAAGAAAGGGTCGCTATGAGTCGGATCTGACTCCACGGCAGTGAGTTTGGATTTTGGTTTTCATAAAAGGCTTTCACACATGTAAACCAATAACAAAATGAACTCAACAAGGTTGTTTTTATATTATTCCCAGTATACAAATGAGTATACAAACGAATAAACAGAGATTCATTGAGGTTTAATGACAAGCTCAAGATATCAAATTCAGTAACTGGTGAAATTTGTGAAGTTCAAAGCCTTTTCTCTTCCCTGAGGATGTAAATGACTCTCAAAGAACTATCTTTCCTAACAATGATGTTTTTCTGCCTTTTCTAACTAACTAAATACCTTAATATAAATTTCT
>NW_006925791.1:956-1770 GCF_000298275.1 Orycteropus afer afer | reverse complement strand
GGTCTCATGGTCATATAGGCTGAGGTTCACATGGTCTGCTGGCCCCTTGGACTAATGGTTTCCATGCATCTTTGGTTTTCTTCTTTGCTCCAGATGAAGAGAGATTAATTGTTGCATCTAGATGGCTTTTTGCTAGCTTTTAAGAGCTCAGTTGTTAATCACCAAAGTAGGATGTAGAACAATGTTTTTGTGTAGTATGTTATGTCAATTGAGCTTGATATCCCCCGAAACCATGGTCCCAAGACTGCAGGCTCAACAACTTGCTCCCTCAGGGTGTTTGGCTGTGGCTAAGAAGTTATCATAACTTTGCCCCCCTTTTTTTTTTCTATTTGTATGGACATTAAAGATAGTACATACAAATACATACGTAGAAATATTGTCTACCAAACTGATATATGGTCATGGGTATATCCTTAAACATAAAATATTTTATTATCATTCTAAAATAATATACAAGTAATTAAAACTAAATAAATGTTCTTATCCTTTTCTTTTAAAAGTTAAGACAAGCTTACTCTATAACTCATTTCTGTATGATATAAATATTCATATATTCATGCATAAACATTTATATATTTAGATACAAAACCAAAAACCAAACTCACTGTCGTTGAGTTGGATCTGACTCACAGTGACCTTCCTTGGATTTCTGAGGCAGTATCACTATGGAAATATATTGCCCAACCTTCCTTCCGAGAAGTAGGTGGTGGGTTTGAACCCCCAGCCTTCTGGTTAACCGTCAGATGCCTTAGGCACTACTCCACCAGAGCTCCCATATATTTAAATAGATAAGAAAATTAATATATATTAATAT
>NW_006925791.1:0-525 GCF_000298275.1 Orycteropus afer afer | reverse complement strand
ACAGTGGTCAAACCAACCCAGAGACACCTTGGAAGTAAGGCCTGGTGGTCCCCTTCCAAAAGGCAAAAACCATGAAATACCTGTGGAACACTGTTGTACTTTACGACACATGAGAGATTGCTATGAGTCAGATTGCTTCAACAGCAATTGTTTTGGTTTTTGGTTTTCCCCAATGGAAGCCTGTCTTTGCTGGAGTCCCAGAGTCAAGGTATCCAGGGCACTGGGTAGGTTATATGTCTTCCCCAAAGAGCAGCTGACTTACCGCCTTTTACTCAGGCAAGGCCCATAGCAGGAATGGTTCTTCCCAGGTGTGCTCACTATGCTCTCAAACCTTAGCAAGTCCTTTAGATCTGTCCCATGGGAAAGGTTCTCTCAGGTATTCTCTTTTTAAATCTTTCCTTGGACATTCAGTTGGAAACCATAGAATATAGCTGTCAAATGGGTGTCAACTGAAGTCTCATGATAGCTTGCTTATAGCATGTGATGTTTATTAGTCATCTTTGTATTCTTTAGCTTTGAAGAATC
>NW_006925790.1:8357-8916 GCF_000298275.1 Orycteropus afer afer | reverse complement strand
CCAGCAGGATCACCAGGTACATACATAGGACCAGCACAAAGTAAACGGCCTCAAGCTCTGGGTAGCCAGAAAGGCCCAGGAGAACAAATTCTGTCGCAAAAGATTGATTGGTCTTCCCCATGTTGCTCTGTTCTTTCACCAACAACAATTCTGTAGAGGCTGGAATGCATGCAGACCTCTTTGTAAGAGCTGTTTGCAGCCTTAAGTAGCTGCCCTTATGGGTAATATGGACCTATAATTGGAACACAAATAGCACAAGAATAAATTAGGAACCTCTAAGTAGAAATAAGTTAGACTTTCATACCTTAGGAGGGAGCCTTTAGCTCCAAAAAATATTTTGTTTTCAAAGAATAGATGCAGAACACATGTAACTGGGTTGGAATTATTTGTCTTACTCGCATTATACGTTTGAAATTATTTTGAATGTAATGTCACTATAATATTTTGACCAATCCAGAAAAATCTAAAATGACCCCTCCTTGGGTTTCAGAGGAGGTATCACTGCGGAAGTAGATTGCCCAAACGTCCTTCTGAGGAGTGGCTGGTGGATTTGAACTGC
>NW_006925790.1:6966-7498 GCF_000298275.1 Orycteropus afer afer | reverse complement strand
ACACTGAAGGCATTGGCCAAAAACAGGACTCCAGGAATTGATGGCTGCCAATTGAGATGTTTCAACAAATGGATGCCACGCCGGAAGCAATCCCTCACCTATTTTGAGAAATTTGGAAGACAGCTACCTGGGCTACTGACTGGAAAAGATCCATATGTGTGCCAAATACAAAGAAAAGTGATCCAGTGGAATGTGGATATTATCAAACAATATCAAGTAATATCATATGCAAGTGAAATTTTGCTGAAGATAATTCGAAAAAAGATAATTCAATACATCAGCAGGGAACTGTCAGAAATTCAAGCTGGATCCTGAGGAGGACATAGAATGAGGTATATCATTACTGATGCCAGATGTATCTTGGCTGAAAGCAAATACCAAAAATATGTTTACCTGTGTTTTATTGACTGTGCAAAGGCATTCAACCATGTAAATCATAAATATACATACATATATATATGAGGAAGGTTGGGCAATCCTACTTCCGTAGTGATACTGCCTCGGAAACCCAAGGAGGGGTCGCTATGAGTCG
>NW_006925790.1:0-543 GCF_000298275.1 Orycteropus afer afer | reverse complement strand
ATGTTGAAATATTCATAGTTACTGTATCTGAGATGATGGATGACTTTAATGTCTTCTTTTGGACTTCTGAAAATTTCCTAGATTTTTTGAAATGAATATGTATTATTTATTTAATGTGGACATATTTGATTTATTTAAAAAATAATAAATGATTGCTCATAAGTTAAGTATAATTAGGTCTTTGAGGCATCATCCCTAAAGCTTTGAAAGCTACCACCTTCCGCACACCTTAAGAATGCTACATTAAATCACTTGTGGGATTACAGAGTCCCTGTGAGGAAAATGAAGTAGGAGTTAGATTGGCTACCAGAGCCGATGGCAAGTTTTCTGGAAATTTTTAGGCCCCAAAGGCTAGAGTGCACTTACGTGGAACGTTAATTTATGGTTGCCACAAATACAAGGCAGGCCATCCCGATAGACATGACAGTTTTACCATTGTTCTGTTCCGGTGACTCTATCCATAATCAACTACAATGGTAAGATTCTTAACTGTAGACCTTATAGCAGAGCTACAACTCAAAAAGAAACAACTTAAGATGTCAA
>NW_006925789.1:9168-9707 GCF_000298275.1 Orycteropus afer afer | reverse complement strand
GCCCTCCAGACTGGCAAAAGTCCACAACTCAGCCCATCTTTCTCTTCACCTTCTCCGTTTGTTCCCCAGCCACAGTGAGCAGTCCTCCGTGCAGTCCCTGGCTAGCAGCGTGATTTTTAGGTTAATTCTTAAGTCCTGCCACCACTGGAATCTGCGAGAGCGCTGTCTCTTTAAATATCCAAAATAGTCAAGCCGCTTTTTAAACCTACAAAATGTCGGTGTCCTCTGGACCGGCAAAAGTCCACAACTCAGCCAACGTTTCTCTTCACCTTCTCTGTTTGTTTCCCAGCCACCGTGTACAGTCTTTCCTGCAGTCCCTGGCTAGTAGGGTGATTTTTGGGTTAATTCTTAGGTCCTACCACCACTCGGGAATCTCCAAGCCATGTCGTCTTTGCCGTCAGCGTTGCTCAGTCCGCTGCCAGACCACAGCTCCGCGTGACTCCTTTTTTTGGCATTTTCACGCAAATTCTTCTGCTAGTTGGGGTTTAGTCCACTTTTGTATCCTTCCCTTCAAGGCTCAGGGGTCCAAGATTATCTTC
>NW_006925789.1:7333-8792 GCF_000298275.1 Orycteropus afer afer | reverse complement strand
CTTCTGGTGACTGTAGGCTTTTCTTGTTCTTTTTCTAATTGTTGGAGGTGTTGTTTAAAGTGTTGTTTTTGGCTCTTTCTTCTTTTTTGATGTGTTCATTTATTGCTATAAGTTGGCCTCTGATCACTGCTTTTGATCTGTCCCATAGATTTTGGTATGTTGTGTTTTCATTCTCGTTTGATTCAAGGAATTTGTGAATTTCAGTTTTTATTTCTTCTCCTACCCAGTTTTTCTCTAGGAGGCTGTTGTTCAGTGCCCATGTATTTACTCTTTTTCTCTTGATCTTCCTGTTGTTGATTCCTAATTTGATAGAATTATGATCTGAGAAGATGCTTTGCAGTATTTCAATGTTTTTAAATGTATTAAGGCTTGTTATGGCCTAACATATGGTCTATCATGGAAAATATTCCATGTGCACTAGAGAAGAATGCATATTGTGCTGCTTTTGGGTGAAGTGCTCTATAGATATCTATAAGGCCAAGTTCGTGGATTATATTGTTTAGCTCTTCTCTATCTTCATTGAGTTTCTTTCCAGTTGTTTTCTCTTTCAATGAAAGTGGTATATTAAAGTCTCCCACTATGACTGTGGAGTCGTCTATTTGGCTTTTCAACTGTTTTAAAGTCTGATTTATGTATTTTGGGGCTCTTTCATTGGGTACATAGATATTTACTATGATTGTATCTTCATGTTCGATTGATCCTTTAATCATTATATAATGTTCTTCCTTGTCTTGTATTGTGGTTTTTGTCTTAAAGTCAATTTGATCAGAAATTAATATTGCCACTCCTGCTCTCTTACAGTTGCAATTTGCTTGATATATCTTTTTCCAACTTTTGATTTTTAGTCTATTTTTGTCTTTATATCTAAGGTGTGTCTCTTGTAGGCAGCTATTGATGGGTTTTGTTTCCTTATCCAATCTGCAAGTCTCTGTCTCTGGAGTGGTGCATTTAATCCATTAACATTCAGGATAATTATTGACAAGTGTGAATTGATTGCTGTCATTTTGTTATGTGATTTTTTAATGTGTCCCTCGTTTCTTTGTTCCATATTTTTTTCTGTGCTGAGCTCATTATGTTTATGAATTGTGTTATCATTTCCTTTGTTGCTGTTGTTTTAGTATTTTCTGGGTATTTGTGCTTGTCCTCTTTTTTATTGTGATATGAAGTTTTATTATTTTTTTTGAGGTTACCCTGTGATTTATAATTTTCTCCTTGAGTTTAGAACTGTCCATTCTATCTTGCAACTCTCTTAACTTCCTCACTGTTTAGAAGTTCTGTAACTACACAGTCTTTTCCCTCTTTTTGTTTGTATTTGTCCTCACTTGCCAATTGATGACTCTGTTTCCCTCTTTACAATCTTGTAAGCTCATTTTACTTTGGATATGTCCATAGCTGTGGTCTGGGTTATGTCATCTTGTGAATTAATGGTCAGTTGTTATTTGCTATTTTTGGTTCTCTG
>NW_006925789.1:0-6417 GCF_000298275.1 Orycteropus afer afer | reverse complement strand
TTGGCCCGTTGGTGGAGAAGGAGGTGGTGGCTCTCGCTCAGTAAGTGAAGTCACCGGAGGTGTGGGTGTTGTTGTGTCTTTTGGGGACTGTTGCTGTCTCCCACTCAGTTGGACAAAAATTACAGTTGAATAACCATCAAAAAACTTTTCAGTCTTCTAGGTCCAGAGTGTCCTTGGTGGTACTGGCAAGCAGAACCTGTTCTTAAGCCCCTGTATCTGGGAGAGTGCCGTGTCTTTAAAAATTCAAAAGGGTCAAGCCACTTGTCAACTTCAAAATCATGACGCCCTCCGGACAGGCAAAAGTCCACAGCTCAGCCCACTTTCCTTTTCACTGCCGCTTTGCCTTTTATTCCCCAGCCACCAGAGCAGTCCTCCGTGTTGTCCCTGGCTATCAGGGCTGATTTTTAGGTTTATTTTGGGTTCGTACCACCACTTGGCACTCTCCAAGCTGTCTGTACCAAGCCATCAGGCTTGCTTAGGTTCGCTGCCAGACTGCAGCTCCGTATGTCTCCTTTTTTGCTATTTTCATGCAAATTCTTCTGCTAGTTGGGGTTTAGTCCACTTCTATATCCTTCCCTTCACAGCTCAGTGGTCCAGGATTATCTTCTGTGTCTGTGTTAATTGGTTCCCCTTTTCTTTGTTGAAGAATGTCTGTGCAGTCTTTCTGCCTATTCCACCATCTTACTGAAACCTCCAGGCTGCATTTCTTCTAGAACAGAGTTGTTAGTTCTTCTGGCAGTCCATGGTATTTTCTGTATTATTTGACAACACAATTCAAAGGAATCAGTTCTTCTGGGTCTTCCTTATTCATTGTCCATCTTTCACATGCATATGAAGCTATTGAAAATACCATGGCTCGGGTTGGGCTTACCTTAGTCTTCAAAGAGACATCTTTGGTTTTTAGCACTTTGAAGCAGTCTTTTGCAGCAAATTTGTCCAGTGTAGTATGAAATCTGATTTATTGACTATTGCTTCCATGGGTGTTGAATGTGGATCCAAGTAAAATGAAATCCTTGCCAACTTCAGTCTTTTCTCCATTCATCATGATGTTGCTTATTGATCCAGTTGTGAGGATTTTTTCTTTATATTGAGGTGTATTCTTCATCAGTAAGTGCTTCAAGTCATCTTCACTTCCAGCAAGCAATGTTGTATCCTCTGCACATCACATGTTGTTAATGAATCTTCTGCCAATCCTGATGCTGAGTTCCTCATATATTCTAGTTTCTTGGATTATTTGTTCAGCATACAGATTGAAAAGGTATGGTGAGAGGTTACAACCCTGATGCACACCCTTCCTGATTTTAAACCATGCAGTATCCACTAGTTCTATTCAAATGATTGCTTCTTGGTCTCCTCACAGAGAACTGTTTGTGAAGAGCAGCCAAGGGTGATTCAGGCTCTTCTGGGTGGTTTTTTATCGTTGGCCCGTTGGTGGAGAAGGAGGTGGTGGCTCTCACTCAGTAAGTGAAGTTGCAGGAGGTGTGGGTGTTGTTGTTTCTTCTGGGGACTGTTGCTGTCTCCCACTCAGTTGGACAAAAATTACAGATGCTTGCTGACATCAGCAAGGTCCTCTTCTGAATCCAGCTTTAATTCTTTAATTTCTGGAAGTTCCCTGTCAATATACTGCTGCAATCGTTTTTGAATTATCTTCAGCAAGATTTTACTTGTGTGGGATATTAATAATATTGTTTGATAATTTCCACATTCTGTTGGATCACCTTTCTTTGGAATGGGCACAAGTATGTATCTCTTCCAGTCAGTTCCAGGTAGCTGTCTTCCAAATTTCTCAGCATAAACAAGTAAGTGCCTCCAGCACTGTGGGATGACAACAAGGACATCACACATGAAGAAAGCAAAAGATCATTAAAAAGACAGGAAAGGAAGAAAAGACCAAAATGGATGTCAGAAGAGACTAAAACTTGCTCTTGAAAGGAGAGTAGCTAAAGTGAATGGAAGAAATGATGAAATAAAAGGGCTGAACAGAAGAGTTCAAAGGGCATTTGGAGAAGACAAAGTAAAATATTATAATGACATGTGCAAAGATCTGGAATTAGAAAACCAAAAGGGAAGAACATGCTCGGTATTTCTCAAGCTTAGAGAATTGAAGAAAGATCTTGAATTGCAATATTGAAGGATTCTATGGGAAAAATATTGAATGATGAAGGAAGCATCAAAAGAAGATGGAAGGAATACACAGAATCACTGTACCAAAAAAAAAAAATTGATAATTGATCAACCATTTCAGGAGATCAAGAAATGTGATCAAGAACCGATGGTATTAAAGGAAGAAGTCCAAGCTGTTGTGAAAGAATTGGCCTAAAACAAGGCTCTAGAAATTGACTGAATACTAATTTAATGAAATTACTCAATCAAAAAGGAACAATTATTGTTTGAGACCATTACTGTGAAAAGTTAAGAAACACACAGGAAGAATCAGTTTTTAAAGGTTACTAGGGGTGGGAGAGGAAAGGAGGGAAAATCACCAAATAGAGGGTAGACACATTATTAACTTGGGTAAAAGAGGTCAGCACAAAATGAAGGCAAAGGAAGACACTGGGGGGAGCACAAGAGTTAAAAGCAATGATGGTGAATACTATTACATACACAGTGGCTAAAGCACTTGACTGCTAACCAGAAGGCTGGCGGTTCAAACCCACCAGCCACTCCTCGGAAGGAGGATTGGGCAATCCTACTTCCGTAGTGATACTGCCTCGGAAACCCAAGGAGGGGTCGCTATGAGTCGGGGCCGACTTGACAGCACATAACAACAACAACAACAATGCAACAACAATAATAACAATAATCTATGGGCAGATATGTAAATAAACAATATGAACAGGTGTGGGTAGGAGAATGGTACTACATTCATGAACAATTATATGGATTCGATAGAGGATATCTCTACCTATGCATTTATAATGCTGGAAATATATCCATGAGTATAGTAGAGCATATGGGGGGCAAAAGTACTTCTTAGTCATAACCAAATACTTTGAGGGAATGAGTTGCTGGGTATGGAGGCTCAGGACCTACTCTTGGGGGACACTAAGGCCAATTGACATAACATAGTCCACAAAGACAATGTTCTACATCCTACCTTGGTGAGTAGTGGCTGGGGTCTTAAAGGTTTGTGAGTGACCATTGAGGGTGCATTTTTTTGGTCTCTCCCTGTCTGGAGTAGAGAAGAGTGAAGAAAATCAAAGATGCAGGGAACAATTAGTGCAAAGGACTAATGGGTCTCCATGACCCTGAGACCAGAAGAACTAAGTGATGCTTGGCTGCCACTGCTGACCACTCTGAAAAGGATCAAAATAGGAAGCCCTGGATAGAGGGGGAAATGTGGAACAAAACCCAAAATAATAAAAAAGAATAGGCTTACTGGTGGTACTCCTGAGACTGTGACCCTTAGACACCCTTCAAGCCAGGAACTGAACCTAACCCACTGACTCAACTGTCAGCCAGTCCTATAAAGTGAATAACAGGAGGGTATGCACTCATAAGAACAACAAACATGTGAGATCAAGAGGACAGTGTTTGCCTAGGGATAGAGCTAGGAAGGTGGGAGGAGATGGGAAGGATGGACAAAGGTATGGCATAGGTGCAGGGAGGAAGTGGGAAGAATGCTGTCACACAAAACAGAATTCGTATGGATTGTTGAATGCAAAACCAATTGGCTCTATAAACCTTCACCCAAATCACCATTAAAAAAGGGGTGGTGGTGCAAGGGAAGAGCTTTTCACAAAATACTTCCAGGCCTAGACTTGCAATGGTGAATTCTACCATATATTTAAAGAAAAAAAAAATATATGTAGTTTTCTAATTGTACACAAATTCTCCCAGAGAATTGGAGAAAAATTGTATGATCATTTCAATAGATGCAAAAAACACATCATGAAAAAAAAAAAAAAACTTAGCAAACTTAAATTTCTTAATTTAATATATGGTATCTACAAAAAAACTAAGGCCAGGACCTGAGGTAGGCATGCCGAGGCTTGGATGCTGCTTTTCACTTGGGGGTGGCTCTATATTAAGGTAGGGGCCTGAGGTAGGCAGGCCTGGGGCTTTGAGGCTGCTTTCATTTGGGTGTGGCTTTATATTAAGGCTGGGGCTGAGGTAGGCAGGTCCAGGGCTGGGGGCTGCTTTTCACTTGGAGGTGGCTGTTTATTAAGGTCAGGGCCTGAAGTAGGCAAACCTGGGGCTTGGAGGCTACTTTCACTTGGGTATGGCTCTATATTAAGGCTGGGGCCTGACGTAGGCATGCATGCCTAACAACTAAGGGAGACAAAATTGTCTGTCAGTTTGTCATCCTGTGGTGGCTTATGTGTTGCTGGGAGGCGGAGGCTATGCCACCATGTTGAAAAATGCAAGCAAGTTACCCATGGTGGACAGGTTTCAGTGGAGTTTCCGGGCTAAGATAGACTCAGAAAAAGAAAGAGGGCATCCACTTCTCAAATGATTGACCAGTGAAAACCTTATGCATAAGATTCAAAATGGAGTCTCACCAGTGAGCACTGCATTTTTTCCCTCTGGCATCTAAGAACTTTAAGAACTAGGTACAACAGGTCGATTTGAGATTTTTGGTGCTCTGAACAGCTCACTGATTCAGATTGCACCAAACACAGAAGAGCAGAATTGGAGGAAAGGTACAGGGAGATCTTTTAGGAAAGAGCTACTGCCAGAAGACGAACAGGCACCTGAGAGAGACCATTGGAAACCTTTCTGGGGCAGTCACTGTCTGCCAGGCAGAGGCAGCAGCCTGAGATCCCCGAGCCAAGAATGAGATCAATTATAGCAGCTTACCACCGAACAAGACAATATTCCAGTGGGCAGCAGCAAAGACCTGTCTCCAGCGGCTGATTTTGTTGGTAATTTGGGAGGGAGGGTGCAGCAGGACACGGACACAATTGCTGATACACAGGTGGAGATCTCACTGGTGCACCAGAAAGGCCAGGTCCCTCCCCTCCCAGCAGATTACAGAGCGGGTTTGGGTCAGACTGGGAGACACCGTGTTTTTCTTTGCCACGGTTATCGGGACCGCAGGTCACTGGCAGGTACTCCCCCGAATCCACCACAGCTAAAATTGCATGCATCTTTGGCACCGCAGGTGGGCGGTATCACAGACAAACTCCAGAGCCGGCCATTGGCAGTCTGGCTGGATTGCGTCAGCACCGTGGGCAGTAGGGGCACAGAGAACAAAGAAACTGCAGCTGAGCCTGATCCCCGAATTTTGCCTTGGAGCCGCGCTTTGGCACTGTGGGGCCGTGGAGGTGGGGTCTTAGAGTGTGCCTGAAATTAGCGGAAATTTGTGACCCTCTAACAAGAGGAATTTTTTCCTGAGGTCGAGCCACAGTCTTGCAAATAAATACATCATCAATAATACCCAGCTCAAAGCCCTAGAAACCGACCCTAGCAACACTAAGCTTTCCTTCTTCTGCTCCCATCTTCTCTGCCAATAACTTCACTCATTCAATAGAAGAAACCATATTCAGCCAATTACCATAAAACCTCACACTTCGAACTCTAAACCCTCTATACAAAAAACAGAAACACATATCCACACTACACACAGTGATTCCACCATCACAAAGAAAACAGCAGAGGGACCCAACACACCTGAATCAATATTAAGATAAAACACACCAGCTTCAGCTTTTCAAAATATTAAATGGTAAAACCAACACCAAACAAATCAACACATAACCAGCACCTAGAGACAACCTAAAGAGACAATGCTCTACCAGATTCCAAAGGCTTAAGAAGAGGCTCCAAGGACTCTCCAAACCGGCACTACACAACTGAAAAGGTCTTAGTTTACACCTCTTTTTTTTTTCTTTTCTTCTCTAGTGATTAACACCATTAGTTGTTGGGTTTTTTTGGTTTTGTTTTGTTTTTGCTTTTTTATTTTCTCTTTTCTGTTTGCTAGTTTGTTTTCTTTCTTCATTATTCTACTTCTCTACCTTCTTTCTTTTAGTGACCTATCACCAGATACTGCATATTTACCTGTTTTCTTTTTCTTTTCTCCACTTTTTTTGGGGGGGCAGTTACTGTTCCTGTGTGATTTCAGGGTGTATTTTTTGTCCATGTGCTTTTAGTTTTTTCAGTGGTTATTCAATTGTAATTTTTGCCTAACTGAGTGGGAGACAACAACAGTCCCCATAAGACGCAAGTAACCCACACCTCCTGCAACATCACTTACTGAGCAAGAGCCAGCACCTCCTTCTCCACCAGCAGGCTAACAATAATAAAACAAACAAACAAACACCAAGAAGAGCTGCTCTTCACAAACAATTAATAGAGATCTTAATGCAATACCATGATGGCTCGGAGACAACAGACCATCACAGTCCACACAATGAAGTGAGATAAAGGGGTAGAAATAAGGGAACAAGTTACAGACCCAGAACACATCCCTGAGGA
>NW_006925788.1:9245-9877 GCF_000298275.1 Orycteropus afer afer | reverse complement strand
AACAACAGTTTTTAAAAAGGCTGGTATACTCAACACCAAAAAGACAAATAATCTAATTCAAAAATGGGCAAGAGACATGAACAGACACTTCACTAAAGCCAACAAACATATGAGGAATTGCTCACGATCTTTAGTCATTAGAGAGATGCAAATCAAAACAACGATGAGATATCATCTCACCACAGCAATAATAGCAAAGTTCAACAGGACAGAAAATAACAAATGCTGGCAAGGTTGCAGAGAGATTGGAACTCGTATACACTGCTGGTGGGATTGTAAAATGGTACAACCATTGTGGCAAACGGTACAGTGTTTCCTTAAAAAACTGAAAAGAGAAATACCATTTGACCCAGCAATTCCATTACTAGGAATATATCCTAAAGAGATGAGAGGGAGGACACGAACAGACATATGCATATCTATGTTCATTGAAGCACAATTCACTATAGCAAAGAGAAGGAAACATCTAAATGCCCACCGACGGATGAATGGATAACCAAATTATGTTGTTGTTGTTGTTATGTGCTGTTGAGTCGTACCCGACTCATAGCAACCCCTCCTTGGGTTTTCGAGGCAGTATCACTACGGAAGTAGATTGCCCCATCTTCCTTCCGAGGAGTGGCTGGTGGATT
>NW_006925788.1:4467-8775 GCF_000298275.1 Orycteropus afer afer | reverse complement strand
TCAAACCCACCAGCCACTCCTCGGAAGGAAGGTTGGGCAATCCTACTTCTGTAGTGATACTGCCTTGGAAACCCAAGGAGGGGTCTCTATGAGTTGGGGCGACTCAATGGCACATAACAACAACAACAACATGCTACATTAAAAAAACAGTGAAGGATATGTGAATCATCTCACAATGTGGATGAGCCTGGAGGACATTATGCTGAGTGAAATAAGTCAATCACAGAAGGACAAATATTATACAAGTCCATTACCATAAAAAGACAAAGAAGGTTTGCTTAAGGAAGGGAACTCACTTTGTAGGTCACCAGGGTGAAGAGGGAAGGGGAGGGAATAATTTTGGGCTAGTTGGGGCCACATGCTGAGGTGGGTAAGGAGAGGGATGGTATGGAAAGAGTCTGTGACCACCATGACAATATTATGGAAAGGGAGGACACCAAATTGTGCACATGAAATACAGATGACAGAGGCTAATACCAGTATTTCCACAATACTGCATTACCATTAACACCAAACACCAAGCTATAGATAAACACATAAACATCTGAGAAGATCACAGATGGGGGTCAGTGAACAGGATTATACTCTACACCAAGGACAGATTCAGCTGAGACTAATCTTACACAGATACCAGTGATACAAAATACCTGTAATCCTTACAGAAACAACAGAAGACAGACATAGAGCAATCCCTCACAGACAGGCAGACACTGTGTGAGAGAGATCCAATGGACCTACCGACTCAGGACCACAGTATTGTGGGACACCAGACTCAACTGGCACAACAAAATACATAAAAATCTTGTTCCACAAGCTATATTGATGAGTAGTGACAGGGGTCTTAAAAGCTTTCCAGCAGCCATCTAAGATGTAGCTAATGGTCTCCTATCGTTGGAAGCAAAGAAGAGTGCAAAAAACCAGAAGCATGTGGAAGCAATTAGCCCTAGGACGTGATGGACCTCAAGACTAGAATAACTAAAGTGCTCAGCTACCAATGACAACCACTTAGGAAAGGATCAAAACTGGAGATCCTGGATAAGGTGGGAGGAAAAATGTGGAACAAAATCCAAAATCACAATAATAACAAGAATTACTGGTCCAATGGAGTCTGGTGGGACCTCCAATATTATGGCCCTAGGATATGCTTCAAGCCTGGAATAAAACTCACTCCCAGGAGTTGGCTCTTCATACTCTATTGAGACGCATCCCTTGGAGCAATTGACCACAGGGAACTAGAGGGGAAACATTCGCACAGAGGAAATGCAGGACACACAAGAGTGCATAACTATGAGGGTCACAGGAGAAAGGTTAGTGGGAAGTGAGGAGAGGAGAGTGGGTTAGGGTTGGGGATGGTAAGTGGGGAATAAAACCAAATGTACAAGAAATGTTGAATGTAAAACAAACTCTGCTCTGTAAACTTGCACCTAAAGCACAATTAAAAAAAAAAGGCTGGTATAATATTAATATTATTATTATTTGGATGTAAGATAGAATGGACTGTTCTAAACTCAGGGAGAAAATTATAAATCACAGGGTAACCTCAAAGAAGAATGATAAACTTTCACATCACAATTAAAAAGAGAACAAGCACAAATATTTAGCAAATACTAAAACAACAGCAACAAAGGAAATGATAAGATGATTCATAAACATAATGAGCTCAGCACAGAAAATAACATGGAACAAAGAAACCAGGGACACCATGAAAAAACAAATAACAAAACGACAGCAACCAATTCATATTTGTCAATAATTATACTGAATATTAATGGATTAAATGCACCACTCAAGAGACGGAGAACTGCACACTGGATAAGAAAACATAACCTATGAATATGCTGTCTACAAGAGACACACAGAGTCAAAGACAAAAACAGACTAAAAATCAAAGGTTGGAAAAAGATATATCAAGCAACTTGCAACCATAAAGAGCAGGAGTGGCAATATTAATTTCTGATCAAACCAAATTTAAGACAAAAACCACCAGACAAGACAAGGAAGGACATTATATAATGATTAAAGGATCAATTGACCAAGAAGATAGAACCATAATAATTATCTTTGGACCCAATGAAAAAGCCCCAAAAAACATAAATCAGACTTTAAAAGAGCTGAAAAGGCAAATAGATGACTCCACAGTCATAGTGAGAGACTTTAATATATCACTTTCTTTGAAAGATAGAACAACTGGAAAGAAATTCAACAAAGATGCAGAAAAGCTAAACAACACAATCCACCAACTTGACCTTATAGACATCTACAGAGCACTTCACCTAACACCAGCACAATATACATTCTTTTCCAGTGCACGTGGAACATTTTCCATGATAGACCATATGTTAGGCCATAAAGCAAGCCTTAATAAATTTAAAAACACTGAAATACTGCAAAGCATCTTCTCAGATCACTATGCTATCAAGTTACAGAAATCAACAATAGGAAGATCAATGGAAAAAGAGCAAACACATGGAAACTGAATAACATCCTCCTGGAAAATGACTGGGTAATACAAGAAATAAAAAATGAAATTAAAAAATCCCATGAATCAAATGAGAATGAAAACACAACATACCAAAACCTTTGGGACACAGCAAAAGCAGTGATCAGAGGTCAATTTATAGCAATAAATGCACACATCAAAAAAGAAGAGCCAAAATCAACCCTTTAAGCCAACATGTCCAACAATTACAAAAAGAACAGCAAGAAAAGCCTACAGTCACCAGAAGAAAAGAAATAATCAAGATTCGAGCAGAAATCAATGAAACAGAAAATAGAAAGACTGTAGAAAAAATCAAGAAGACCAGAAGTTGGTTTTTTGAAAAGATTAACAAAATTGACAAACCACTGGCAAATTTAACAAAGGAAAAAAGAGAGAGAATACAAATAACACATATAAGAAATGAAATGGGTGACATCACAACAGAACCAACTGAAATGAAAATGATAATATTAGGATACTGTAAAGAACTGTACTTCAATATATCTGAAAATCTGGAAGAAATTAATAGATTTCTAGAAACATACCACTTACCTAAACTAACACAGACTGATGTGGAAAAGTTGAACAGATCCATAACAAAAGAAGAAATTGAACAGGTCATAAAAAAATTACCAACAAAAAAAAGTCCTGGCCTAGACAGTTTCACTGGAGAATTCTACCAAACATTCAGAGAAAAACTGACACCAATCCTACTCAAACTATTCTAAGACATAGAAAACGATGGAATCCTCCCTAACTCATTTTATGAAGCAAGCATAACCTTGATACCAAAACCAGGCAAAGATACCACTCAAAAGGAAAACTACAGACCACCATTAACTTTCATGAATATAGATGTAAAAATCTTCAACAAAATCCTAGCCCATAGACTCCAACAACATACCAAGAAAATCATTCATTATGACCAAGTGGGGATCAAATCAGGTATGCAAGGGTGGTTCAACATTAGAAAAACAATCAACGTCATCCAGCACATAAATAAAGCAAAGAACAAGAACCACATGATCATATCAATTGAGGCAGAAAAGGCATTTGATAAAATCCAACACCCACTCCTGATCAAAACTCTCAGCAAAATAAGAATAGAAGGCACAGTCCTTAACATAACAGAGGGCATCTATGCAAAACCAAAAGCCAACATTATTCTTAATGGAGAGAGACTGAAACCATTCCCCTTGCAAACAGGAACCAGACAAGGATGCCCTCTATCACCACTTCTATTCAACATTGTACTAGAAGTCCTAGCCAGGGCAATAAGCAAGAAAGGGAAACCAAAGGTATCCAAATTGGTAAGGAAGAAATCAAACTATCCCTATTTGCCGATGATATGATCCTATACCCAGAAAACCTAAGAGATTCAGTCAAAAATCTACTGGAACTAATTGAAAGATTTAGCATTGTTGCAGGATATGAGATCAACATCCAAAAATCAGTTGGATTCCTCTACACCAGCAAAGAGATTGCTGAAAAAGAAGTAAAGAAATCAATACCATTTACAATAGCTATGAAAAAAATAAAATACTTGGGAATAAATCTACCAGGGACACAAAAGACCTGTACAAAAAAAAACTATAAAAAACTACTTCAAGAAACCATAAGAGATCTACATATGGATCTACAAATGGAAAAACACACCACGCTCATGGATAGGTAAATTGAACAATGTGAAAACGTCATTCTACCCAAAGCAATCTATACATTCAATGCAACCCCAATCCAGATCCCATCAACATTTTTTAAGGATATAGAAAAACCAATCACTAACTTTATATGGAAAGGAAAGAGACCTCAGATAAGCAAAGCACTAT
>NW_006925788.1:3466-3956 GCF_000298275.1 Orycteropus afer afer | reverse complement strand
TGTATGATCTGAATTCCCAGGTGTACAGTAGAGCTGACAAGGGGCAAGGCTGTAGTCACTGCTTGGTCACAGCCAGCTACCCAGAGGGACCAAGTAGTTGAACCTGTGGGCTCAGGACCACAGTCACAGAGGACATCAAGCTCAATTGCATAACATACTACACAAAACATTGTTCCACCTGCTACTTTGGGAAGTAGCGACTGGGATCTTTAAAAGCTTGCAAGCTGCCATCTAGATGCAGCAATGGGTCTCTCCTTGTCCAGAGCAAAGAAGAATGAAGAAAACCAAAAATTCATGGATACAATCAGTCCTAGCGACTGGTACACCATCCAATTTGCAGCCTATACGACTATGAGACCAGAAGAACTAGATGGTGCCCGGCTACTACTGTCAACCACTTGGAAGGGGATCTATGTAGGAGATCTTGAATAGAGAGGGAGAACAATGTGGAACAACACTCAAAATCATTTGGAGCAAAAAAAAAAAAAAA
>NW_006925788.1:0-557 GCF_000298275.1 Orycteropus afer afer | reverse complement strand
ATGGGTCTCTCCTCGTCCAGAGCAAAGAAGAATGAAGAAAACCAAAATTTATGGAAACAATTAGTCCTAGCGACTGGTACACCATCCGATCTGCAGCCTATACAACTACGAGAACAGAAGAACTAGATGGTGGCTGGATACCACTGTCAACCACTCAGAGGGGGATCTATGTAGGAGTTCCTGGATAGAGAGGGAGAACAATGTGGAACAAAACTCAAAATCATTTGTGGGGGGAAAGGGGGACCATGATTGCTGGTCTGATAGAGCCTGGTGGAACCACTGAGACTATGGCCCCTAGCTGCCCTTCGGGGGGGAAAAAAAAAGGCTGGTATACTATTAATATTATTACTACTAATAATAATTAATAATATTAATATTAGGCAAAAATAAGTGCTAAGGCAAAAAGCATTACTATAGATAGGCACCTCATAAGAATAAAACTTTCAATTCACCTAAGAGATATGTTGTTGTTGTTGTGTGCCATCGAGTCAAACCCGACTCATAGCGACCCCTCCTTGGGTTTCCGAGGCAGTATCACTACAGAAGTAGGATTGCCC
>NW_006925787.1:11560-12238 GCF_000298275.1 Orycteropus afer afer | reverse complement strand
GGAATACACAGAGTCACTGTACCAAAAAGAACTGGTCGATCTTCATCCATTTCAGGAGGTGGCATATGATCTAGAATCAATGGTACTGAAGGAGGGAGTCAAAGCTGCAATGAAGCAGTTCGTGAAGAACAAACCTTCGGGAATTGATGGAATACCCATTGAGATATTTAAACAAATGGATGCTGCACTAGAGGCACTTTTTGATTATGCCAAGAGATTTGGAAGATAGCTACCTGGCCAATTGACTGGAAGAGATCCATATTTGTACCTATTCAAAAGAAAGGTGATCCCACAGAATGTGGAAATTATCAAACAATATCATTAATATTGCATGCAACTAAGATCTTACTGAAAATTATTTTAAAACAGTTGCAGCAGTATATTGATAGAGAACTTCCAGAGGTGCAAGCTGGATTCAGAAGAGGACATGGAACAAGGGATATCATAGCTGCTGTGGATCTTGGCTCAAGGCAAAGAATACCAAAAAGATGTTTACTTGTGTTTTATTGACTATTCAAAGGCAGTTGATTGTGTAGATCGTGACAAATTATGGATAACATTGAGAAGAATGAGAATTCCCGAGCACTTGATTGTACTCATGAGGAACCTGTACCTTGACCAGGAGGCTGTTGTTTGAATGGAACAAGGGGACACTGCATGGTTTAAAATCAGGAAGGG
>NW_006925787.1:6993-9280 GCF_000298275.1 Orycteropus afer afer | reverse complement strand
GACGAGATGGATTGACACGGTGGCTGCGACAATGAGCTCAAGTATAGTAAGGATCGTGGAGCTGGCGCGAGATCAGGTGGTGTTTTGTTCTGCCGTGCATGGGGTCACTATGAGTCAGAAATGACTCAACGGCACCTAACAACAACAACAACATTTATATTCCAGAACCTAGAACATAGGGATGAGCATAACAGTTAACTCATAGATATTTGTTGAATGAATTAATGAAATGATGAATACCTTTGCATTATGAATTATGTTTGTTTAGGTTTAATGCTTTCAAGACCAAATTATTTTCTGCTTTGAATTTTTGTTGATACCATGTGTTTTCAGTAATGGAAGGCATGCTGAAATCCAGGGGGAAAAATGTTTTTGAAGTTATATTGATTTTGATATAATTATGTGGGACACATATGTCCCAAGTGGATTCTAGTGGTAGAATTGGTGGGGTAAGGCCCTTTTCTTCAGGTGCACACAGTTGTACAGGTCCCCAGCAGACAACAGCATGTACTACAACTGAAATAGCAGCTTCCCAAGAAATCTTAGAGACTGAAAATATTGGTGGGTGATATATGTACCGTGGGTCCTTAAAGGGTTTGCCTACTGATTTTGAAGGCACACAGCCTGTTTTGCATTCTACTAGAGCAGGTGAGGACATGGCTTTTCCTAAGTTGGTTCTGAAACTCAGGCAGAGGCCCCTTGACCAGCTCAGCCAAGCTGTTCTCTATTGTTACTTGTCCCTTTGCTGGCAGGGCTGCCCATACCCAGGGGTATCTCACACTATACAACAAAATTCACCATTGATCACCTTCTGAGGAGATCCCTGGGTTTGTGCTTGGCGCTAACCTAAAGGTTAAAACCCACCTGCCAGACCAACATGAGGTGGAATTCACTCCACAGCAACAGGTTTTTGGTTTGGCTTTCCTAAGCTATGAAAAATTCCAAATTCCCAAATGTGACACAACTGTTCCCAAGGAATTTGGATGAGGGGTTGAGGATCTTTCCTATCCCCATTTCACAGAAGTAGAAACTGAGGCCCACACAGGTAGACACAACTCAGGCTTGAGGTTTAAACCAGGCTCTGCCCTCTCCATATAGGGGATTTGGATGGCCACCTCTGCACCTTGGTTGTCCTCTGAGTAATAAGACCTCCTCCCAGGGATGCTGTGCATGAATTGTGTATTGATTACCCACCATGAGCTGGGGTTGGGGCACACAGAATCAGAGAGACCAGCCTGGCCCACATGGGGTTCTCATTCTGAGAGTGGACCTAGTTTGGGCCAGGCAGATAGTGGGTATGGGCTTAGCCTGACCTAGGTGATTGCAGGGGCCTCCAGGAGGACCGCAGGCCCCAGCAAAGGGAGGTCATGGAACTTTCTAGAACATCAGGAAGGAAGCACAGATTGAAATAAAATACTGAACAATCATAACATGAGAGTTCACTGTAAGAATATGAACACGCAGGTGACATGATCCTATACATAGAAAATCCCAGAGATTCCACAAGAAATTTACTGGAACTAAGAGAAGGGTCCAGCAAAGTCGCAAGTACAAGATCAACATACAAAAATCATTAAATTCCTCTCCACTAATAAGGAGAACTGATATCGTTCGATAATTTCCACATTGTGTGGGATCACCTTTCTTTGGAATGAGTACAAATATGGATTTCTTCCATTCAGTTGTCCAGGTAGCAGCTGTCTTCCATATTTCCTGGCATAGACGAGTGCCTCCAGCATGGCATTCGTTTGTTGAAACAGCTCAATGGGTAGTCCGTCAATTCCTGGAGCTTTGTTTTTGACCAATTCCTTTACTGCAGCTTCAACTTCTTCCTTCAATATCATCAGTTCTTGAAATGATGAAATGGATGAACATTGACCAATTCTTTTCTAATCGTAGTCAGGAAAAAGGGGAAGGCCCCCAAATGAGGTGGATTGGCGCACTGGCTGCAACGATAGGCTCAGGTATAGCAAAGATTATAAGGCTGGCACAGACACAGGCAGTATTTCATTCTGTTGTACATAGGGTCACTATGAGTCAGAGCCGACTCAATGGCACCTAACAACAACCATAAGAAGAACTACAAAAAGGAAATCAAGAAAGAACAATACAATAGCCCCCAAAAGGTAAATACCTAGGAAATAAATCTGACCATTCACATAAAAGACTCATACAAGGAAAACTACAAAAACTACTGCAAGAAACTAAAAAAAAAAAAAAACCTACTACAAGAAACCTGCATAAATGGAAAGATATACGATACTCACGGATTGGAAGATTTAACATT
>NW_006925787.1:0-2936 GCF_000298275.1 Orycteropus afer afer | reverse complement strand
GCACTTAACAACACCACAACAACTTCCCAGTCTCAGAACTTATAAGGCCATGGTAGTCAAAACTGCTTAGTACTGGTACTGTGGCAGACACATACTCCAATGGAACAGAATTGAGAACCAAGAAGTAAATCTATGCAGCTATTGACAGCTGATCTTCAAAAAAGAATTGAAGTTCATTGAATTGGGAAGAGATAGTCTCTTTAACAAATGGTGCTAGCAAAACTAGATATGCATTTGCAAAAAAATGAAACAGGATTCCTACGTCACACTACACATAAAAACTAACTGAAAATGGATCAGAAACCTAAGTGTTAAACCTAAAGCTATAAAGTTCCTGGTAGATTATATATGGATGAAGCTAGGTGTCCTAATTTTGGCAAAGATATACTATCAAATACAACTAAAAATGCACGAACAACAGAAAATAAACTAGATAACTGGGAACTCCTAAAAATTAAATATTTATGCTCATTAAAACTTTCCCAAAAGAGCAAAGTGGGAAAAAATTTTGGCAATGACATATCTGACAAGGATCTAATCTCTTAAATATATAGAAAACTTCAATACCTAAACAAGAAAAAAGCAATCAATCTAATTAAAAAATGAGCAAAGGACATAAAGAGACAGTTCACGGAAGAAGCCGTTTAGGTGGCTAACGAACCAATGAAGAACTGGGGAATTTACAACCCGAGTTGGGGCAGCACCAAGCAGAAGTCAGAAAGTGCTCCAACTTGGTGGGCAGGAGGCAGAGTTTATATACAAACAAAACAAAGCAGGGCCAAACCCACAATTATTTTGCAAACTATTCTTTCTTCCTATCAGTGAATCTATTTTAAAACCTCTATTTCCTGAGGGCAGTTTGTGCAAGCAGTTTTCAGAGAACTTCTGTCCTATGCTTCCTGGAACATTCTTGGCATCTGTGTTTCCAAGAACAGCCACATATCTTCCTGTGTGGATTAACTCTACATCGAGGGGCCAACTGAACATCTGTATATTTTAGTTTTGCTAACAAACTGCTAATCCCAGAGCGAAAAAGATATCCTCCTATGCTCTTATTTCTAAAATAATTGTAGTTTTATGTGGCCCTATGATCTATCTTGACTTTAAGTCGAGGTTCATTTCTTTACATACGGATGTTTGATTGTTCCAGAACCCTTGGTTGTAAAGATAAATTCAGTTCTCCATTGGATTATCTTTGCACTGGAGATGTTTTCTAAACTAGGTTGCTTACAAGAACCACCATTGCCTCCTCGGGCTGGGAATACTAGAGTGAAAAATATGTATATAGTAAACTCATCTCTGGTTTGGTGGTACTTCAAATTCTGGTCTTCCTCCCAATCTCTGCTACTGTTTACTTTTTCTTTTTTTTTTTTTTTTCATTGTGATTGGTGAGTTTACAGAGCAAATTCACTTTCCATACAGCAGTTCACATACATTTTGTCACATGACATTGACTACAATTTCCCACAATGGAACAGCTCCCCTCCCACTTCCTCCTCATAGTTACCTCCTCCCTGTGTCCTTCCCTCCATGCCCTCCTACCCCCTGAGCTGTCTCCTTGTACATACACAGCCCTTCTGTTCTCCCATGATCTTTCTCTCCAAGGAGTGTATCTACCTAATGTAAATGTTCACCTCATATGCCTGTCTTTTGTTTGGCTGAAAACCACAGGAGTAGGTTCAATTCCAGACCTGAAGGGCAGCTAGGGGCCATAGTCTCAGTGGTTCCACCAGGCTGTATCAGACCAGCAAACCTTGTCCCTTATTACTTTTTTATTTTTAATTTTTATTGTGATTTGGGTGAAAGTTTATAGAGCAAATTCACTTTCCATATAGCAGCTCCCATACACTTTATCTCATGACATTGACTACAATTTACCACAGTGCAACAGTTCCCCTCCCACTTCCTCCCCCTAGGTACCTCTTCCCTGTGTCCTTCCCTGCCATGCATTCCTGCCCCCAAGCTGTCTCCCTGTGCACACGCAGCCCTTCTATTGTCCCATGATTGATCTCTCCAAGGAGTATATGTATCTACCTGATGTAAATGTTCAATTTACAGGAGTGGGTTCAATTCCAGACCTAAAGGGCAACTAGGGGCCATCATCTCAGTGGTTCCATTAGGCTCTTTGAGACCAGCAAACCTAGTCCTTTTTTTTTTTTTTGCGATTTTGAGTTTTGTTCCACATTGTTCTCCCACTCTATCCAGGATCTCCTGCACCTATTTCCCCTCTGAGTGGTTGACAGGGGTAGCCAGGCACCATCTAGTTCTTCTGGTCCCATAGTCATATAGGCTGAGGATCGCATGGTGTACCAGTCACTTGGACTAATTGTTTTCATGTATTTTTGTTTTTTTTCTTCTTCTTTGCTCTGGATGAGGAGAGACCCATCGTTGCATCTAGATGGCTGCTTGCAAGCTTTTAAGATCCCAGTTGCTCCTCGCCAAAGTAGGAGGTGGAACAATGTTTTGTGTAGTATGTTATGCCAATTGAGCTTGATGTTCCCTAGGACTATGGTCCCAAGCCCACAGGCCCAACAACTCACTCCCTCTAGGTGGCTGGCTGTGGCCAAGAAGTGACTATAAATATGTCCTTTATCAGCTCTACTATATACCTGGGAATTCTTACAGAGCATACCAATACACTTATAGAAACATTGTCTGCCAACCCTATATATTGTCTTGGGCACATTCCCCCCTGCATAAACATACGTAATAGCTCAGCCTGTCCACTCATCTATCCACCCATATAGCCATGTTTGCCATCACTGACGATGCACTACTGTATGTGCAAAAGGGTTCATCTTTGTTGTCTGTACGTTGCATGCACCTCTCTCTGTCTTCCTCTTCCTCAATGCCACTGTGTTAATCACTCACATTTGGTACATTGCCCTTCTCTTCATCCAAATCAATACTTGTCTCTACCTATCTAACAGTGTGCC
>NW_006925786.1:1615-9875 GCF_000298275.1 Orycteropus afer afer | reverse complement strand
GTAGAAGGCATATTGATGGGTTTTGTTTTCTTATCCAATCTGCAACTCTCCATCTCTTGAGTGGTGCATTTAATCCATTAACATTCAGGGTAATTATTGACAAGTTTGAATGTGTTGCTGTCATTTTGTTATGTGTTTTTTCATGGTGTCCCTGATTTCTTTGTTCCATATTATTTTCTGTTATGAAATAACATTCATTATGTTTATGAATTGTGTTGTCATTTCCTTTGTTGCTGTTGTTTTAGTATTTGCTGAATATTTTTGCTTGTCCTCTTTTTTATTGTGATACGAAGGTTTATCATTTTTCTTTGAGGTTACTGTGTGATTTATAATTTTCCCTGAGTTTGGAATAGTCCATTCTATTCTGCAACTCTCTTGACTTCCTCACCATTTAGAAGTTCTGTAAATACACAGTATTTTCCCTCTTTTTGGTTTGTAGTCGTCCTCATTTGCCAATTGAAGTCTCTGGTTCTCTGTTTACAATCTTGTAAGCTTATTTCACTTTGACTCTGTCCATAGCTGTGGTTTCTGGATTATATCATCTTATGTATTAATGGTCGGTTGTTGTTTGCTATTTTTGGTTCTCTGTTCAAAGGACTCCCTTTAGGATCTTTTGTAAGGTTGGTCTGGTTTTAACAAATTTCTTTAGTTCCTACTTAACTGGAAATCTCCTAATTTCACCATCATATTTGAGGGACGATTTTGCCAGGTATATAATTCTTGGTTGAAAATTTTTCTCTTTCAGGGTTTTATATATATCATTCCATTGCCTTCTCATTTGAATGGTTTCTGCAGAGAAATCAGAGCTTGTTCTTACTGGTTGTCATTTGTAAGTTACGTTTTGTTTTTCCCGTGCTGCTTTCAGAATTCTGTCTTTGTCTTTGGTTTTGATGAGTTTGACGATGATATGTCTTGATGATTTTCTTTTGAGTTTCATTGGAATTCCTGAATGGATATATTCTCATCTTTCCTTATATCAGGGAAGTTCTTCTCCAACAAATCTTGGAAAATTTTCTTAGAGGTTTTATTTTTTCGCTTCTTGTTCTGCAATTCCAATGACATGTAGGTTATACCTTTTGATGGTATCCCACATGATCCTTAGGCTTTCTTCATTTTGTTTTGATCTGTTTTCTGATTGATCCCTTTCCAAAGAAGTATTTGGGTATTTATCTTCAATCTCATTAATTCTGTCTTCCATTGTATCAATTCTACTCCTTTGTCCTTTTAATGTGTTATCTATTTCTGAAAATTTATTATTAATCTTCTGGATTTCTATCTGTAGATTTTAAATTATTTCTAATTTTTCATTTATTTTGTCATTTTGTTCTTGTATTTTCTTCCAAATTTCTCCTAGAAATTTGTCTGTGTTTTCCTTGATCTGTCTATCAATCCTTTGAAGATACCTAAATCTAATTCTTTTGATTTCCTTATCAGGTAGTTCTAATGCTGTTTCTTCCTCAGGGATGTATTCTGGGTCTGTTTCCTGCTTCCTTGTTTCTACCACTTAACTTGCTTCTTTGTGTGGACTGTGATGGTCTGTTTTCTCTGAGACATTGTGACGTTGTATTTAGATCTCTGTTAACTATTTGTGAAGAGCAGCTATGGGTGATTCAGGTTCTTCTTTGTGGTTGTTTTTGGTTGTTGGAGAAGGAGGTGGGACTCTCACTCAGTAAATAAAGCTGCAGGAGGTGTGGGTGTAGTTGTGTCGTATGGGGACTGTTACTGTCTTCCACCCAATTAGACAAAAATAGCAATTGTATAACCATGAAAAAAAAAAGTAAAATCAAATGGACAAAAAACAGACCATGTAATCACACAGGAACAGTAATTAAAAAAGAGAAAAGAGAAAAAAACAAAACAAAACAAAAAAACAAAAAACACCACAATATCTGGGGAGAGCACAATAAGAGAAAAAAGTAGAGAAGGAGAATAATGAAGAACATAATGGGAAAAATGCAAAAAGAAAAACAAGCAATGGGGTTACCAACAAGAAAAAAAAAATATTGGAACCAGGAACAAGGAAAAATTAAAAAAGCTGAAAACTAGAACCTGGGAAGGGAAGAATAAAGAATGATAATAAAAAGCACAAAAGTAATAAAAATAGTAATAGTTTTAAAACAGACAAAAACAAACAAACCAAAAAAAGAAAAAAAAAATCTGGACAGGGAGGGGCAGGGCACCCAGGCTCTGTAGGATCACACAGACTGGGATGGAATTCCTGTCAGTCTAGAAGGTGGGTGGGAGTGAGGGATGGATGCACCTCTGTTCACCAAGATGGTGTGAGATATAAGAGTAACAAGGGGAATGTCACACCTTTTCAGTAGTCCACATGTCCAGGATGTCTTTGTGGTTCCCAGCAAGCGGAACCTGTTCTTAAGTCCCTGGAATCAGGGAGAATGCTGTCATTTTAAATATTCAAAATGGTCAATCTGCTTGTAAACATTCAAAATGCCTGTGCCCTCTGGACAGAGAAAAGTCCACAGCTCAGCCCACCTTACTCTTCTCTGCTTCCCCTTTTATTCCCCAGCCACCAGAGCAGTCCTCCGTGCAGTCCCTGGCTAGCAGGGCCAATTTTTGGTTAATTCTCAGTTCGTACCACCACTCGGCAATATCCAAACTGTCTGTGCCATCCAGATTGCTGCCTGACTGCAGCTTCATATGTCTCCTTTTTTGGTATTTTCATGCAAATTCTTCTGCTAGTTGGAGTTTAGTCCACTTCTATATCTTTCCCTTCAAAAGCTCAGGGGTCCAGGATTATCTTCTGTTTCTGTATTAATCGGTTCCCCTTTTCTTTGTTGAAGAGGGTAGTGCAGTCCTTCTGCCTAGTCCATCATCTTAGTGGAACTCTCTATTCAGTATTTTTTGCCAACATCATAATTCAAATGTATTAATTTTTCTGTGCTCTTCTTTGTGCATTGCCCAGCTTTCACATGCATATGAAGCAATGGAAGATACTATGATTTGGGTCAGGCACACCTTAGTCCTCAAGGTGATACATTTGCTTTTTAACACTTTAAAGAGGTCTTTTACAGCAGATTTCCTCAATGCAATATGTTGTTTGATGTCTTGACTGCTACAATGAGCATTGATTTTGGATCCAAGTAAAATGAAATCCTGACAACTTCTTTCTTGGTCTGTGTACAGTTTCCTCATGAGCACAAGTGTGCTGGAATTCCCATTCTTCAAAATATTATCCATAATTTGTTTGGATGTACACAGTTGAATGTTTTTGTGTAGTCAATAAAACACAAGTAAGCATCTTTCTGGTATTGTCTGCTTTCAGCTAAGATCCAATATCAGCAATGATACCCCTTAAATCTCTAGCAGTTCTGTCAATGTATTGCTACAGTCATTTTTAAATCATCTTCAGCATAATGTTACTTACATATGGTATTAATGATATTGTTCAGTAGTTTCTGCATTTCACTGGCTTACGTTTCTTTGGAATAGGCACATATATGGATTTCTTCTAGTTGATTGGCCAAATAGTTGTCTTCCAGATTTGGGGGCATAGATAAGTGAGCATTGCCAGCTTTATTGATCTTAAAAATAAATAAATAAAAGCTTTGGGAATTATTTATCCCTTCTGCTTTTAGTTTTTAAATTCCAGGCTTTATTTTAATTAGTACTTCATCTTAGTTTCTTTTGTTGTTCATTTCTTATTTTCTCCTGATGGGTAGCAAGTTTGTTTTCCTTTAGCAATAAAGACATTTAAAGCAATAAATTCATATTGCATGTAGCTTTTACTGTCCCACCTCATTGCTTTCTCACTAGTTGTAATCACTCTTCATTTCTTTTTGAGTCATTTGTTGACTTTCCAAAAGTTAAATTTTCTATAATTTATTTCTGTTTTTATTGGAGTATGATCAAGGAAGGAACATGGAAAATTTCTCTAAAAAATTTCTTTTGTAATTTCAATTTATAAAGTTTTTCTTTCTTAAAAATAATATTTTGTGGTGTTTTTGGTGAAGGTTTACCCAGTATCTCAGATTCCCATTTGACAATTTCTATACAAAGTATTCGGTGACGTCAGTTAGATTTTTCATAATGTACCCACATTCTCTTAATTGCATTCTGGTTGTCCCATTTGCAGTGTTTTCATTTCCCTGCCCTGTTATCTTCTCATCTTTGCTTTAGAAGAATTGTTGACATTTAGTCACATATAGATAGTTTTTTAATGGAGCATCACATTCACAGTAATACAGGCAGACCTTGGAGATATTGCAGGTTCAGTTTCAGACCACAGCAATAAAGCAAATATCACAAAACATTGTTGACACAATTTTGTTGGTTTTCCAGTGCATATAAAAGTTATTTTTACACTATACTGTAGTCTATTAAGGAGTTCTGATGGTATAGTGGTAAAGGCATCTGGCTGCTAAATAGAAGGTCAGTGGTTTGAACCCACAAGCTGCTCTGCAGAAGAAACATGAGGCAATCTGCCTTGGTCAAGATTTACAGCCTTGGAAACTCAGTGGGTATTGCTGTGAGTCGAAATAGACTCAATGGCGGTAAGCTTGTTTTTTAGTTTGGTAGTATGCAACTGCATTAGTGAAAAGTTAGAAATATTATGAGAATTACCAATATGTGATACATAGACATGAAATAAGCACATGCTACTGGAAAAATGACACGAATAGACTTGCTTGATGCAGGGTTGCTATAAACCTTCAATTTGTGAAAAACATAGTATCTGTGAAGCACAATAAAACAAGACAAAATAAAACAAGGTATGCCGGTATCCTGTATTTTGTGTGCCAGTCTATTTTTTCATTAAAAATGACCACAGGTGATAGTTTCAGTTCAAAGTTTAAAGATTATTCAGGGCAGTTGTTTCAAAGAGAAGCAAGTCCTCTAGTCTCAACTAGCTCAGTAAGTCTGGATTTTTTAAGAATTTGAGTTTTATTCCTCATTTTTTTCCATTCTATCAGGGTCCATTTATTGTGGCCCTGATTGGGATGGTCATTAGTGGTAGCCGGTATAATCTAGTTCTTCTGGTCTCAGAGTAGATGAGGCCATGGCTCATGAAGCCTTTTTTTTTTTTTTTTTTTGGCCAAATCCATGATTAATTTTGTAAATATTTCAAAATCTATGGGGAAAAATGTGTATCCTTTATTATAGGATTTAAGGTTCTATATCTATCTGTTATATAAAATTTACTAATTTGTCTGTGGTTGTTATATTGTTTGTTGGGAACCATTGAGTCAATTATGACCCATAGTGATCTTAGGTGTAACAGAATGAAACATTGCCCAGTCCTACATCTTCACAGTCTTCATGACAGTTGCTATGTTTGAGTCCATTGTTGCAGCCACTGTGTCAATCCATCTCACTAAGGATTTTCCTGTTTTTCTGCTAACCCCCTACTTTACCAAGCATGATGTCCTTCTCTAGGTGGTGTAGTGCCTAACGCACTTGACTGTTAACCAGAAGGCTGGCAGTTCAAACCCACCAGCCACTACTTGGAAGGAAGATTGGAAAGTCTACTTCTGCAGTGATACCACCTTGGAAACCCAAGGAGGGATCACTATGAATCGGATCTGACACGACGACAGTGAGTTGTTTTTTTTTTTTTTAATAATATTGTAAAGTAAGCAAGAGAAGTCTTGTTATTCTTGGTTCTAAAGGATATATCAATTATGAAAGAACTCTAATCTACTTCTGTAGTGATACTACCTCGGAAACCCAAGGGGGGTCGCTATGAGTCGGGTCCGACTCAATGGCACATAATGACAACAACAGCTGTATTTTTAATCAAATTCTGCTTTCATTTCTTATAATTTTGCTCTATATTTTTAGCTTCCATATTATTTGTCATACATAGGTTTAAGATATCTTGTTTCCATTGGTCATGACATTTTTATGTGTGGTTGACTTTTACTGAAATTTTGAGGCTGTGCAGGAATGTTGCCCACTTAATATTAAACATGGTTGTTCTTAAAGCCACTTGTCCTGCCACTATTGGCAATTCTTCTCTCTATTTTTTGAAGGCAAAAGCTTCTGTTAGGTCATTTCAGTCCTTGCCTTTACTCTCCCTTCTCTCTGCCTCTGCATGTTCAGTGCTGATCTGTACCTCCAAATTCCTAACCTCTTTGGCTGGTTATCCACATTTTCTTCCCCTAGCTCCTTTCCAACCATGATTTGGGGACTTCTATTTTTCTCATTTGATTTCTATCCAGATGATTTTTCTGCACACCAGAGCTCAATAGCCATTACCATGTATCGGCCTTTAATCATTACATAATGTCCTTGTTTATTCTTCTCTGTGTGTGTGTGTGTAATTTGGGTAAAAGTTTACAGAGCATATTCACTTTCCATACAGCAGCTCACATATACTTTGTCTCTTGACATTGACTACAATTTCCCAGAATGCAACATCTCCCTTCCCACTTCCTCCCCATAGTTACATCTTCCCTCCGTCCTTCCCTCCATGCACCCCTGCTTCCCGGGCTGTCTCCCTGTGCATATATAGCCCTTCTATTCCCCCATGATTGTTCTCTCCAAGGAGTTTATCTACCTGATGTAAATGTTCAGCTCATGTGCCTGTCTTTTGTTTGGCTGGAAACCACAGGAGTAAGTTCAATTCCAGACCTTAGGGGCAGATAGAGGCCATAGTCTCAGTCTCTCCATCAGGATCTATCAGTTCAGCAAACCTGCTCCTTTTTTTTTCAAATGATTTTGAGTTTTGTTCCACATTGTTCTCCCACCCTATCCAGTATCTCCTACATAGATCCCCCTCTGAGTGGTTGACAGTGGTAGCTGGGCACCGTCTAGTTCTGGTCTCATAGTTGTATAGGGTGAGGATCACATGGTGTACCAGTCACTTGGACTAATTTTTTCCATGCATCTTTGGTTTTCTTCAATGTCTTTGTTCATTCTTAAGTATCTTTAACTTTAAATCTAATTTGTCTGATATTAATATTATCATTCTTGCTTTCTCTTCATTTCCATTTGCATGATATTTTTGCCTATGACTTTATATTTAACCTTTTGTTTTTGAAACACTTGTGTAAAGTTGTTTATAGTGGACTTTTGGAGATTGGACACTTTAATGTGGGGCATATAGTGACTTTTTCTCCATGGTAGCTAGTCCTTGGGTAATGTAAATGCTTAAGTGTTCACCTGCTAACAGAAAGGTTAGAGGTTCAAGTCCACCAAGAGTAACCTTGGAGGAAAGGACTGACAATCTACTTCTAAAATCCCTATGGAGCATAGTTCTACTCTGACATTGCCATGAGTCAGAGTTGATTCAAGGACAGCTGATTGGTTTATTTCTATGGTAGACATCTCTGGGGGCCAAACTCTTTCAAAATATTGTGCTTTTTGATTCCCTCAGTTCTTTGATGCAGGTCACAGGTTATTGCCCAGAACCAGGGAGAAGGCTTCCCATTAATTCTGTCCTCTGGGATGCCCTTAGTCTCCAAGACCATCCCAATACTAAGCTATCCATTAGTCTAAGTGGCTGTTAGGCTCAGTATAGGTATGCAGTCTGAAGTTGGGAGTAGATGGATAGGCAGCAGCAATCAGCTGTCATCCTCCTAAAATCCTCTTAACACATCAATCATTAATTTTAGCAGGGAAAACAGAGAAATATTTGTGTTTTAATTCCTTCCTTTTTTCACACGGTAGATTGGTGATTTGATTTTCTTGAAAATATCAGAAAACTAGTTCTGATATCCCCTAATTGCCAATGATAATGGTTAAATTTAACCACTTTATATGAAAAGCCATCATTTTTTTGGCATTTGGCCTCCAGCACTTAATTGGTTTATATCAAATAACCTTACATCATTGGTCATTCATTACATTTAATTATCTAAGATAATAGTTTTCACACAGTTCATCTTGGAAATTTCTGAAAAACCTGATGTATGTCACAGATAAATAGGTAGATTGATAGAGATAATTGTAGCTCTAGATATGTTAGGGTTGCCAAATTTACTCAACTACAACAACAAAAAGATTAGGACATTCCGTTAAATTTGTATTTCAGATAAACAATGAATAATTTTTTAGTATAAGTATTTGGGAGCTCTGGTGGCATAGTGCATAGGGCATTTGACTGCTAACCAGAAGGCTGGTGGTTCAAACCTACCAGCCACTCCTCAGAAGGAAGGTTGAGCAATCTACTTCCGTAGTGATACCATCTCAGAAACCCAAGAGGGGTCACTATGAGTCAGATCCAACTCGATGGCAGTGAGTTTTAGGGAGCTCTGGTAGTGTAGTGCCTAAGGCACTTGACTGCTAACCAGAAGACTGG
>NW_006925786.1:0-1350 GCF_000298275.1 Orycteropus afer afer | reverse complement strand
CCAAAAGTCAGTGATTCAAACCCACCAGCTGCTTCGAGGCAGAATGATGAGGCAATCTGCTTCTGTAAAGATTTACAGCCTTGGAAACCCAGTGAGGGTTGCTATGAGTTGAAATCAAGTCAATGGAGGTGGCTTTTTTTTCTTTTTTCTTTTTTTTGGTTTGGAGTGATAGAACTTGCCCATGTAGTTTGTTTGTTTTATTCAGACTGTTATTTTCTGGGGAAAACTTAGTCCTGCTTAAGCTCCTTAATTTGCATAAAGTGATATTAGCTGCATTCTGTTCTCAAGGATTATCCAAGTCTAATCATTGGTAATACATAATATCTGCATTCCAGTTTCTTGCATTTAGCTCTTAACTATTTAGTTCCTATCAAAGCTATTATTTTAAGAAATAATATTAATGGAGGAATTGCCTGGGGAAAAGCAGTCTACTCATTTTTTTAGGTATTAGAAATTCTATCTTTGGAATGAGTCATATCATCATTATTCTTGGATCTCATGTTTTTGGACTCTTGAATTTTGCCATTCTTGAATTATACTTTGTTATTCTTAGACCAGCAGCAAGGAAAATAGTGAGAAAAATTGATGAATATTTTAAATTCATTCCTTCATTACAAAATCTATTTTGTTTTATTTCTAATACATACAAAGAAGGAAAGAAAACCTAAAACTATTGCCTTTGAGTTGATTGCAACTCAGTACAGAGTAGAACTGCTCCATAGAATTTCCAAGACTGTAATCTTTATAGACATCAGAAGACACTCTAAAACTTACCCTTGAATGTAGAATAGCTAATGCAAATGAAAGAAATTAAGTAAAATAGCTAAACAAAAGATTTCAAAGGGTGACTTGAGAAGACAAAGCAAAGCAAAGTATTATAATGAAATGGCAAAGACCTGGAGTCTGAAAACCAAAAGGGAAGAACACAGTTGACATTTCTTAAGCTGAAAGAACTAAAGAAAAGATTCAAGCTTCGAGTTGCAATAGTGAAGGATTTTCTAGGCAAAATATTAAATGACACAAGAAGCATCAAAAGGCGATGGAAGGACTACACAGAGTCACTGTACCAACAAGAATTGGTCACTGTTCAACAATTTCAGGATATGATCAAGAACTGATGCTATTGAATGAAGAAGTCCAAGCTGCACTGAAGGCATTGGCAAAAGCAAACACTCCAGGGATTGAGGGAATACCAATTGAGATATTTCAACAAATGACTTACTGGTCTATGCCAAGAGATTTGGAAGAGAGCTACCTGGCCAGCTGACTGGAAGAGATCCATATTTGTACCCATTCCAAAGAAAGGTGATCCCACAGAATGTGGAAATTATCAAACAATATCATTAATAT
>NW_006925785.1:1608-9909 GCF_000298275.1 Orycteropus afer afer | reverse complement strand
AACTGTGGGGAGGAAGTGGGAGGGGAGCTGTTGCATTGTGGGAAACTGCAGTCAATATTATGAGAAGAAGTGTATGTAAGCTGCTGTATGGAAGTGAATTTGCTCTGTAAACTCACCCAAATCACAATAAAAATTTAAAAAACAAAAACAAACAAACAAACAAAAAAATCCCTTGAGACTTTTCTCTAGAATTTGTAGAAAATTTCAACACTTCAACAACAAAAAGAAAAATAATCCAGTTAAAAAATGGGCAGAAGACAGGAGTAGACACTTCACCGAAGAAGATATTCAAGTGGCCAACAAACATATATGGAAATTCTCACGATCATTAGTCATTAGAGATGCAAATCAAAACAACAATATGATACCATCTTACCCCAGCACCAGCAGCAAAGTTCAACAAGGCTGCAAATAACAAGTACTGGTGAGGATGTGGAGAGACTGAGACTCCTATACACCCCTGGTAGGACTGTCAAATGAGACAATCACTGTGGAAAGCAGTACGGTGATTCCTTAAAAAGTATTAGAAATACCATTTGACCCAGCCGTTGCTTACTAGGTGTTTTGATTACCTCTGTGCTGCTCTGACAAGAATATACCACAAATGGGATGTTTGAACAAACAAGAGTTTATTATCTTACAGTTTTGATGCTTTAAGTCTGAAAGCAAAGTGCCAGGCTCTAGGGGCTGGGTGAAAGCCCCTCAACCTTGGGCTTCAGCTCTGCCTCCTGCTCCCGGCCTGCTGGAGCTAGAGGCTTTTCTTTACTCAGACAGCTTCTGGCTGCTGAAACTGACAAGTCCAAGATTGACAAGTAAAAAGTTACAGTCCCAGTGTTACCAAACCACATGGCAGGCCATTAATTCAAATATACTGAAAGTCTCAAGGATGGCCAAGCCTGGTAGGCTACTGAACAATGACATAGCTACATGCAGGATTCAAGCATGCCATAACCTAGAGATCATTCCACAAGGCTTCTCCTTTTATAAAGGAAGGAAACCACATCCCTAAGGCAGCTACTCAGCTGCTCACAATAGATTCCACTATGAGTTGATTACCAGTCTCATCATGGCCAATACTACTCAGCTGCTGAGCCACACAACCAGGCCCAGCCAAGTTGACTCACAAATTTAACTACTACACTAGGTGTGTATACTAAAGAAGTGAAAGGCAGGACAAGAACAGGTATCACAGATATCACAGCACTATTTACAATAGCCAAAAGATGGAAACAACCTAGGTGCCCATCAACAGAAGAATGGAAAAGCAAACTACATGCACACAATAGAACACCATGCACTAAAGAACAGCATGGAATCTGCACAACACCACATACCATGAATGAACTTGGAGGACATTATGCTGAATGAAGTAAGTCAATCACAGAAGGACAAATATTGTATTAGTCCGTTATTGTAAAAAGTCAAGGAAAAGTGTATATATAGAAGGAAATTTTCTTTGTTGGTTACCAGGAGTGGGAAGGGAGGGGAAGGAACACAGTTAGATAGGTAGATACAAGTATTGATTTGAGTGAAGAGTAGGGCAATGTACAAAATGTGAATGATCAACATAGTGGCATTGCAGAAGAGGAAGACAGACAGAGGTGCATGAGAGGTACAGAGAAAGATGAACCCTTTTGCATATACAGTACTGCATTGTCAGTGAAGGGAAACATCGATCTAGGGGTGGATAGATGATTGGACAGGCCGAACTATTAGGTATGTCTGTGCAGGAGGGAGGGAGCTCTGGTGACATAGTGCCTAAGGCATTTAACTGTTAACCAGAAGGCTGGTGGTTCAAACCCACCAGCCACTCCTCAGAAGGAAAGTTGGGCAATCTACTTCCATAGTTATATCACCTCAGAAACCCAAGGAGGGGTCGTTATGAGTTGGGGCTGACTTTACAGCAATGTATTTGGTTTGGTTTTTGGTTGGATGTGGTGGGGGGGGGGCAGTGGTGCCCATGACCATGTATAAGGTTACAGACAATGTTTCCACCGAGTATGTTTGTATGTTCTCTAAGAAGTCCCATGTATATAGTAGAGCTGACAAGGGATAAGGTTGTAATCACTTCTTGGACACAGCCAAGCTACCCCAGGGGAGCTAATAGTTGGACTTGTGTATGCAGGACCGTGGTCACAGAGAACATCAAGCTCTATTGGTATAATGTACCACACAAAAACATTGTTCTACTTTGGTGAGTGGCAACTGGAATCTTAAAAGCTTGCAAGCAGACATCTAGATACAATGATTGGTCAGTCCTCATCCATAGCAAAGAAGAATGAAGAAAACCAAAGATTCATGGAAACAATTAGTCCAAGGGGCTGGGACACCATGAGATCCTTAGCCTGTATGATTATGAGATTGGAAGAACTAGATGGTGACCAGCTACCACTGTCAACCACTCAGAGGGTGATGTATGTAGGAGATCTTGGCTAGAGTAAGAGAACTATAGGAACAGAACTCACAATCATTTAAAAAAAAAAAAAAAAGACCAAGTTTGCTGCTGGTTTAATAGAGCCTGGTGGAACCACTGAGACTGTGGCCCTTGGCTGCCCTTTGGGTCTGGAATTGAATTTTCTCCTGTGGTTTCCAGCCAAACAAAAGATAAGTATATGAGCTGAACATTTACATTAAGTAGACACACTCCTTGGAGAGATCAATCCTGGGAGAATAGAAGGGCTGTGTCTGCACAGGAAGACAGCTTGAGGGGCAGGAGTGCATGAGGGAAAGGAGACAGGGAAGAGGTAACTATGGTGTGGAAGTGGGAGGGGAGGTGTTGCATTGTGGGATGTTGCAGTCATTATGTATGCAGACAAAGTGTATGTAAGCTACTGTATGGAAAGTGAATTTGCTCTGTAAACTTCCACCCAAATCACAATAAAAATAAAAAATAACCCCTTGGATCAAATGAGAATAAAAGCACAACATACCAAAATCTTTGGGACACAGCAAAAGCAGTGATCACAGGCCAATTTATAGCAGTGCAGGCACACATCTAACAAGAAGAAAAAGCCAAAATCAACACTTTAAACCAACATCTCCAACAATTAGAAAAAGAGAGCACATCAAAGCCTAGGGTCATGATAAAAAGAAAGAAAGAAAGAAAGAATAAAGATTTGAGCAGAAATCAATGAAACAGAAAATAGAAAGACAATAGAAAAAATCAAAAGACTAGAAGTTAGTGTTTTGAAAAGATTAATAAAATTGACAGAACACTGTCAAATTTAACAAAGGAAAAGAGGGAGAGAATACAAATAAGATTAATAAGAAAGGAATTGGATGACATCACAAGAGAACTGACTGAAACAAAAAAAAAGCATAATATCAGTATACTGTGAAGAACCGTACTCCAACAAATTTGCAAATCCAAAAGAACTGGACAGATATTTAGACACATACTACTTACATAAACTAACACAGACTGATGTGGAAAAGTTGAACAGATCCAAAGCAAAAGAAAGAATTGAAGAGGTCATAAAAAAAAAAAAAAAAATTACCAATTAAAAAAATGTCTTGGGCCAGACAGTTTCATCAGAGTATCTACCAAGCATTCTGAGATGAACTGACACCAATCCTACTCAAACTATTCCAAAACATACAAAAGGATGGAATCTTCCCAAATTCATTTTATGAAGAAAATAACCTTGATACCAAAACCAGGGAAAGACATTCACTGAAAAGCAAAACTATAGACCAATATCCCTCATGAATACAGATGCAAAAATCTGCAACAAAATTCTAGTCAATAGACTCCAACAACATTTCAAAAAATAATAATAATAAATAACAAAACATCATGACAAATAGAGACTTATGCCAGGTATGCAAGGATAGTAAACAGTAGAAAAACAATCAACATAAACTATTACATAAGTAAAATAAAGGGAAAGAATCACATGATCAATAGATGCAGAAAAGACATATGATAAATACACAGAAAATCAAAGAGACTCAGAAAAAAAAAAAAAACTGCTGGAACTTTTTGAAAAGTTTAGCATAATGTCAGGATACATGATCAACATACAAGAGTCAGTTGGATTCCTCTATACCAGCAAATAGATCACTAAAAGGAAATAAGAAAATCAATACCATTTATAATAGCTTACAGAAAAGTTAAAAATATATCTTACTAGGAACACAAAAGACCTATACAAAGAAAACTATAAAACACTACTTCAAGAAACTATAAGAGATCTACATAAATTGAAGAACATACCAAGCTCATGGATAGGAAGATTGAACATTTTGAAAATGTCAATACTACGCTAGGCAATCTATACATTCAATGCGGTCCCTATCCAGATTCCATCAACATTCTTTAAAAACTCAGAAAAACCAAATACTAATTTCATATGGAAAGGAAAGAGACCTCAGATAAGCAAACCACTACTGAAGGAGAAGAATAAAGCAGGATCTTACACTTCCAGATCTCAAAACCTAACATACAGCCATAATTGTCAAAATAGCCTGCTTTTGGTACAATGGCAGACACATATACAGTGGAACAGAATTGAGAACCCAGAATAGATCCATCTACCTATGGTCATCAGATCTTTGACAAAGGGCCAAAATGGGGAAGAGATAGTCTCTTACACAAGTAGTGCTGGCAAAACTTGTTATCCATTTGCAGAAAAATGAAGCAAGAACCATATCTAATACCATACAGAAAAATGAACTCCAAATGGATCAAAGCCTTAAGTGTGAAATGTGAAACTATAAAGTTCATCAAAGAAAAAATATTGACAAAATTAGGGTCCTAATTTTTGGCATAAATAGACTATCAAGCATAACCCAAGATGCACAAAAAGCAGAAAATAAACTAGATTATTTGGACTTTCTAAAAAATTAAATTATGTGTATCAAAAGACTTCTCCAAAAGAGTAAAAAGAGAACTTACAGAATGGGAAAAAATATTCAGTAATGACATATCAGACAAAAGACTTATCTTTAAAATTCATAGAAAACTCCCAGCACCTCAATATTAAACATCAAACAATCCAATTAAAAAATGGACAGAAGCCATGAAGAGACACTCCACCAAAGAAAAATTCAGACAGCAAAAAAACACATGAAGAAATGTTTGAGATCATTAGCTATTAGAGAGATGCAAATCAAAACAACAATGAGATACCATCTTGCTCCAGCACTAGTAGCTAAGATCAACAAGACAGAAAATAACAAATTCTGGTGAGGGTTTGGAGATAATGAAACTCTCAAACACTGCTGCTGGGACTATAAAATGATACAACCACTGTGGACATTGGTATGACAATCCCTTAAAAAGTTGGAAATAAAAATACCATTTGATCCAGCAATCTCAGTGCTAGGTCCATATCCTAAAGAAGTGAGAGGCAGGACATGAATAGATATGTGCATACCCATGTTCACCACAGCTCTATTAGCAATAGCAAAGAGATGGAAACAACTTAAATGTCTGTCAACTAAGAAATGGATAAACAAACTGTGATACATATACTCAATACAATATTATTCAATCCTAAAGAATAATGTAGAATCCGCAAAGCACTGCGTAGCGTGGATGAACTTGGAGGACGCTGTTGTTGTTGTTGTTGTTATGTGTCATCAAGTCGGACCTGACTCATAACGACCCTTCCTTGGGTTTCTGATGCAGTATCACTATGAAAGTAGGACATTATGCTTGGTAAAATAAGTCAATCACAGAAGGGCAAATACTGTATTAGTCCACTATTGTAAATACTCAAGGAAAGGTTTATACATGGAAGGAAACTTTCTTTGTTGGTTACCACAGATGGGCGGGGAGGGTTGGGACAATTTCTAGCTAGATTGGGAAGGAAAAAATAAAAAAATAAAATTATACACACACACACACACACACACACACACCAAAAGCTTATTAGTAGTTACCAGGCATAGCAGAGGGGGAGGGTAAACTTTTGTTTGGAGGCCACTGATTTTATGGTAATGGTGGTGGAAAATTCTGAAAAAGAGTAGAAATAATAACTTGAAAAATATCATACATGTCCCTGAGCTGTAAATGTGGAAGTTGTTTTGTTTGTGTATGTCTTGTGTATGTTTTCACAACAATAAAAGTGAAAAGGAAAAAAAAAATGGAAATGGAATAAACATGAGCATCTTCCTTATTCTTGTGATAAAATGACAAAATATTAGGCTCTCAAGATTAACACTAGCCACAGTAGACTCCATATAAAGTTTGACTTCTTTCTAGGCTATTCTGACCAACAAAACAAGTACAAAATTCTTCCCTTATTTTTAAACAAATGATAACACAATGCAACACATTCACTGCTGTGGAGTCATATCTGACTCATAGCAACTCCTTCTTGGGTTTCAGAGGCAGTACCACTACAGACTAGATTGCCCAACCTTCCTTCCGAGGAGTGGCTGGTGGGTTTGAACCACCAGCCTTCTGGTTAGCAGTCAAATGCCCTAGGCACTATGCCACCAGAGCTCCCAAACAAATGATACTTGGAAATTTATTAAGCCTGCATCGATGTATTTAAATATATGTGATGGCACAATGCAATCATGGAATTATATGTAAATGAAACAGGATTTACCATGAAAGGAAATGTACACATGAAAACTAACATATTAAACGTGTATATGGTGAAGGTTGTTTAGAATGCATTAAAACTGCAATATCATAAAGTCATTCAAAATACTTTGTTAACACAAATTAATGACCTATATTCATTCTGCTAAAGAAGTAAATGTAATGTTATATTTAGTATAAAATTGAATTTGTAATAATGTGGACATTTAATTTTGGGCTCTCTGGTGTTCTCCATTTGTTTACTAGATTCTAATAAGAAAAACAACAAGTGAATAAGACATGTGGAGGAAGCAATGATATTGGCAAATATCTCTTAAATAGTAGACAGCATTAAGTACTTGCAAGTACTTTAAGGGATGGTAATCTAGTTTATATTCAATTTGTTTCTTTTTTCTACAGTGCCCTGAGGAACATAATCCATTTGTTGCACAAAAGCCAATTACAGTAATGGGTTTTTCATAAGAGTTTCCAGCTTCCAGAATTAGTTCTTAGTATTTAACTGAATATTTTCAGATGGCTGTGAGGCTCATCATTTCTAATTATTCAGTAGATATATCTATAGGATAGACATAAGAACTTGAGGATTCTTTTATTAGTCAGTGAAGACAAGCATAAATAAACAAACAAAAATGATCTTGGTTTGTCAGGAAAACAGAGTCATAAAGAATAATTTCATGGTAACAAGTTCTCCTGGTGTGATATAAATTGTTTGAATGCTTTTATAATATTCTCCATGGAAGAAGAACCACTCTCCTGTAAAGCTAGTTCATATAATCAAGAAAACATGGTCTATAAAAAGTTCTCCCCTGGGGGGCTCCTTTTTTTATCTCTTAAAACAAAACCCACATAGATATACACTATGTTGAGTGGGGCTGCTCTTGCTGACAGGGAATGAAGATGTGCCAAGAAGTCTCCCTCTAAGTCTCACCCTTTCATCACCCTAGGATATGCCATTTATTAGCTGGTATCCTTGGGAAAATTATTCTGTCTTCTGAGTTGAAGCTTTTTTGTTTGTAAAGAAGAGCTTTCTCTCCTTACACATAAGGTTGTTCAACAGGTGGAACTGCACTGTGCTCTGTGGTCCAGTGAACATTCATTAGTTGATCCTTTCTGTTCCTCTAGCCTGAGCACCTTAAACCCCTGAAAAGGAGGATATTTTACTTTCTGGACCCAAAAATTTTCTGTCCTGGTCTTTGTACTATGAGCTGGTTAAAATAAATATTTCAGGCACTATTTTTGGCCTCTGAAGTTTTCTTATATCCTTCAGTATTTCTCAGTGGTGTCATTATTGGCATTTGGGGAGGGAAAATTAATTTTGTAGAACAGTTCACAATGTACAAGATGCTTGTGTCCCTGGATACTGCCCACTAAATTCCAATAGCAAATCAATCAAGGTAACATGAAATACAAGCAAATCAACAACAACAACAAAAATAATCCTTTACACATTTCTGGTGACCTCCAGTTTCTCCAATGAAAGAACCACTGAAACAAGAAAAGCAAACCCTTTGCCATTGAGTCATAACATCCCTCAAAGTTGTACAACAGCTTTTTCTGGTTTTTCTATGATTTCACAGAATTGATGAAAATATATTTATTAGATCCTATTCATAAGGCAGATTCAATAATTTAAGTTTTCTTTAAGATAAACCTCATATTTTCACCTAATGGGGAACTCTGGTGGCATAGTGCCTAAGGCATTGACTGCTAACCAGAAGTCTGGCAATTCAAATCCACCAGCCACT
>NW_006925785.1:0-1168 GCF_000298275.1 Orycteropus afer afer | reverse complement strand
AAAAAAAAAAAAAATCACAAGACCTGCACATGGAAGAATGCTACAAATGTCTCTCTCCCTTGAAGAATATGATCCACCTGTACATGAGAAAACACAGACACAGATATCAAATTCACACCATCTCAAGATCATTTGAACAAACTGTCAAAATGCACTCCATGACCTTTCTTGGTTAGAGTATAATCACAACCTTGTTGCAATTGTATTAAATAAAAATTTAACCCTCTCCTCATCCAAATAACTACAGTTTTCATTGTTTAAATAGTTCCTGTATTTTTGCACTGGTTTTCTCATTCCTGTAGTTGCAATAAATTCAGATTTGGCTTTTTTTTTGGGGGGGGGGATTTTTTTTTATTTTATTTTATTTTGATTTGGGTGAAGATTTACAGAGCAAATTCACTTTCCATAGAACAGTTTATATATACTTTGTTGCATGTCATTGACCACAGTTTACCACAATGCAACAGCTCCCCTCCCACTTCCTCCCCATAGTTACCTCTTCCCAGGGTCTATCCCTCCGTACTCTCCTGCCACCTGAGCTGTCTCCCTATGTATAAGCAGCCTTTACTTCTCCCATGATTGTTTTCTCCAGGGCTTGTGTCTACTTGAGGTAAATGTTTAACTCACATGCCTGTACTTTGTTTGGCTGGAAACAACAGGTATGGGTTCAATTCAAGACCTGAAGGGCAGCTAGGGGACATAGTCTCCGTGGTTACACCAGGCTCTATTGGACCAGCAAACCTGGTCCCCACCTTCTTCTTCTTTTTCTTTTTTTTTTTTCTCCAAATGATTTTGAGTTTTGTTCCACATTGTTCTCTCTCTCTATGCAGGATCTCCTATATCTCTTCCAAGTGGATGACAGTGGTAGCTGGGCACCATCTAGTTCTTCTAGTCTCATAGTTGTATCGGTTGCAGATCGGATGGTGTACCAGTCGCTGGGACTAATTGTTTCCATTAATTTTGGTTTTCTTCTTTCTTCTTGATGAGGAGAGACCCATCGTTGCAACTAGATGGCAGCTTGCTAGCTTTTAAGATCCCAGTCGCTACTCACCAAAGTAGGAGGTGGAACAGTGTTTTGTGTAGTATGTTATGCCAATTGAGCTTGATGTCCCCTGTGACTATGGTCCCGAGCCCACAGGTTCAAGTACTCAGTCCCTCTGGGTAGCTG
>NW_006925784.1:11953-12492 GCF_000298275.1 Orycteropus afer afer | reverse complement strand
GGGTCTGACTCGACAGCACATAACAACAACTACAACATAGAACAGAGTAGAACTGCCCATAGAGTTTCCAAGGCTATAAATCTTTTTTTTTTTTTTTTTTTCCATTTTTATTGTGATTTGGGTGAAAGTTTGCAGAGCAAATTCATTTTCCATACAGCAGTTCATATATTTTGTTTCATGACATTCACTACAATTCCCCACAATGTAACAGCTCTCTTCCCACTTCCTCCCTGTAGTTAGCTCTTCCCTGTCTCCTTTCCTCCCATACACTCCACCCCACCCCAGCTATCTCCCTGTGCAAACACTCCCCTTCTGTTCTCCCATGATTGTTCATTCCAAGGAGTGTATCAACCTGATGTAAATGTTCACCCCATGTGCCTGTCTGTTGTTTGGCTAGAAGCCACAGAAGTGAGTTTAGCCCATAACTGATAGGTAACTAGAGGCCACAATCTCAGGGGCCTCACCAAGCTCTATCAGACCAGCAAACCTGGTCTCTCTTTTTTTTTTAATGATTTTGAGTTTTGTTCCATATTGTTCTC
>NW_006925784.1:9247-9823 GCF_000298275.1 Orycteropus afer afer | reverse complement strand
CACTTAAAATTTTTTAAGATAAACATTTTGCCAGATATAACCACGAGCACTTATATACCACACCCAGAAGATAAGTGAGCCAAAGGACAATGAAAACAGTCTTGTCATGGTCACCAGGCAGTGACAACTGTATGAGGGTGTGGGTTCAAGGAGGAAGTTTCTATGGGCCACAGATTGGCTAACTCCACTGCGCACCACCTCCCCAACCCCTGCTGTAGCACTGGAGGTCTGGTTTCACTCAGCCAAGGCACAGCTGCCACACCCCTCATTTTGCCCAACCCTGATCACCATGGAGTAGGAGCCTCTGACAACTGGTCTCTGTGCTCCTTCCCCGCCTCTTCTATCCATCACTAGGATCTGGGCAGAAAGCACAAAGAGTACAGGAGAAGCAAACAAGAAGTGCCCACACGCTTCCAAGGCCACCATCAGTATACAGGTGGGTGCTACAGAGCATGCCCCCATCTAGTTCAGTGCTGCATCGCACGCCCAGTCCTAGCATGATGTCTGCTACACGCTGTCTCTCTAGAAGTGGGCTCCAAGGACCACCTGTACCAGAAACATCCACCCAGCCACTGC
>NW_006925784.1:0-2011 GCF_000298275.1 Orycteropus afer afer | reverse complement strand
TGTGTGTGTGTGTTATAAACCCTACTACACCTGTGGCTAAAATCGAATTTGGGAATAGGGTTTTCTTTGTTATGTTCATGAGGCAGTATTAGTGTGGAATATGTCTGAAATCAACCTCTTTTGAGATTGACAAGAGATTAAGCAAGCAGAGATGGGGGGAGACAGATGCTATGCCCCCAGAGATCTCCCAGGAACTAAGAAACAAAAGGTGAAAAGAGACAAGAACCTTCCCCAGAGCCAACAGAGAGAGAAAGCCTACCCCAGAGTCGACGCCCTGGGTCTAGCCTTTTAAACTGTGAGAAAATCAATGTTTACGAAAGCCACCCACTTGTGGTATTTCTGTTACAGCAGCACTAGTTAACCAAGACACTCTCCTAAGCCTAAAGTCAGTCACTATAATGGTGTGTCTTTTAACGCTCTCTTAAGCAGTAATAATAATGAATAATGAAAACAAATAGTGAATAATGAAGGCAAGAATGAAACCTCCCCAGATTCCCACCTCAGCATTGTTTCATAAGCCTATAGTGCACCTTCCTCACTTCCAAGAACCTTTCCTCAAACATCCCCAGCTCCACATTTGACATTTTCTCAGCTCTACATGTCCCTCTTGTCAAGTCAGCAGGTCAATTAAAAAGGTAACTCCATTCAGTTAGGTGAAAGAGCATCTGAGGAAATCACTATGCAAGGCAAGAACACATTAGGAAAATACATATATATATTTTAAAACTGTAAGAACATGCACCAAAATGTTGAAAATAATTCTCTCTTCTTAGCTCTTCTACACTTTGAAAATTCCTACAATATACTTACATTAATTTTATAATCTGGTCTTTCTCCTTATCCCCATCCTTTAAAGATGGCAAACTGAACTCTTTTATTTATTTCTCATCTGTTCCCCAGCCCCACTGAAATAATAAACGATCTACTGCAACAACAGAAATTTGGGAAGAGCTCAATGAAGACTCTGGAAGCTTATAAAAATTTCCATAATATAAAAAGCAGATGGGACTAGATGGTCAAAGGTCAGAAGCTAGTATTCCAACACAGGCAAAAGAGAAGACAGTACACACCTTTCCCATGAAAGAGACAGGAAGCCCTACGCTGGGAGCTGGCAGGGGCTGAGATTGAAGCAGCCAGGGAGAGAAGGCAGGGTGTTTGGAGGACACAGGAAACCAGCCAGTGCCCTGCCCTGTTCTGGCTGGAAGCAGAGCAGCTGGTTTGGATACTGGCAGCAAAGCCACAGCTGGTGAGGACTACACCCTGCAACAAACATGAAGAACATAGCAGCAACGGGGCAGTGTTCCCAGACATCTTCAAAGCTTCCACAGTAAAAACTGAAAGAAAAAAATACTTCAGCAAAGCTCTGAAGTCCTCTCAATGCCCTCCACTTCCAGAAAAACTATTTCTCACTTTCTCACTCGGAGGTGGGAGGGAAGCTGTTGCATTGTAGTAAACTGTGGTCAATGTCATGAGACAAAGTGTATGTGAACTGCTGTATGGAAAGTGAATTTGCTCTGTAAATCTTCACCCAAATCACAATAAAAATAAAAATAAAAAATAAGAAGATTTAGTGCCTTGGAAACCCAGTGGGGGTTGCTATGAGTCATAATCGACTTGATGGCAGTGGGTTTGGTGTTTGGTTTTTGGTGTGTTGCTGTGGTGCTGAATACATTTCTGCAGAGCTTCCAGACTAAGAAGGCTGGTGAGGTAATCTGCTTTCAAAAATCAGCCAATGAAAACCCTAGGGATCACAATGATCCAATCCACAACCAGTCGTGGGGATGGTACAGGACCGGGCAGTATTTCATTCCATTGTACATGGGGTCACCATGAGCCAAAGGCCAATTCAACAGCAGCTACAAGAACAACAAATCTATTCAAAACGATGTTTGCTGCAGTCTGAAACACTGGGAAAGCATCAGCTATACCTCAGCAAAGAGGATGAAAACTGCCTTCAGTGTTTCAGCCATGCTCTGGTAGGCTGGGTATCAAAATATATGTGTGTGTGTGT
>NW_006925783.1:9520-10849 GCF_000298275.1 Orycteropus afer afer | reverse complement strand
AATGACAAGATAAAAAAGCTAAACAAAAGATTTCAAAGAGAAGCTCGAGTAGACAAAGCCAATTACTATAATGAAATGTGCAAAGACCTGGAATTAGAAAACCAAAAGAGAAGGACACACCTGGCATTTCTCAAGCGGAAAGAACTGGGGAAACAAATTTAAACCTCTAGTTCCAATACTGAAAGATTCCATGGGCAAAATATTGAATGATGCAGGAAGCATCAAAAGAAGACTGAAGGAATACACAGAGTTGCTGTACCAAAAAGACCTGTTGATCTTCATCCATTTCAGGAGGTGGCATATGAACAATAACCAATAGTACTGAAGGAAGAAGTCAAAGCTGCGCTGAAGGAAGTGGCAAAGACCAAGGCTCCAGGAATTAACAGAATACCCATTGAGATGTTTCAACAAATGGATGCCATGCTAGAGACACTCACTTGGCTATGCCAAGAGATTTGGAAGACATCTACATGGCCAGCTAAGTAGAAGAGATGCATATTTGTACCCATTCCAAAAAAGGTCATTCAACAGAATGTGGAAATTATCAAAAAATATTATTAATATCACATGCAAGTAAAATCTTACTGAAGATAATTCAAAAATGGTTGCAGCAGAATACTAACAGAGAACTTTCAGAATTGCAAGCTGGATTCAGAAGAGGATGTGGAATGAGGGTTATCATTGCTGATGTCAGATGGATCTTGGCTCAAAGCAAGGAATACCAAAAAGATGTTTACTTGTGTTTTACTGACTACACAAAAGCATTTAATTGTGTGGATCATAACAAATAATGGGCAACATTGAGAAGAATGGGAATTCCAGAACATTCAGTTGTACTCATGAGGAACATAGACCATGGGGCTGTTGTTAGAACAGAACAAAGGGACACTGCATAGTTTAAAATGAAGAAGAGAGTGCATCAGATTGTACCCTTTCACCATAATTATTCAACCTGTATGTTGAGCAAAAAATCCAAGAGGCTGGATGTCATGGTTAAGTTTGTGTGTCAACTTGGGTGGGCCTGGTTGAGGGGCTGGGCAGCTGGTAGTAGTTATTCCCCACGATAAGGCTGTCAATCACCTCCACTGTGGGACCTACCACAAGCAGCTGAGTAGCTGCTTTAGGGATGTGGTCTGCATCCCATATATAAGAAACAGCTTTGGGAATGGTCTCTAGCTTATGGCACATTTGAACCCTCCATGTAGCCATGTCATTGTTCAGCAGCCTGCCATGTTCTGCTGACCTTGGGACTTTCAATGGACTTGAATTAATGGCCTGCCATGTGGTTTGGTAACATCGGGACTGTGCCTTTTTACTTGTCAACCTTGG
>NW_006925783.1:7858-8325 GCF_000298275.1 Orycteropus afer afer | reverse complement strand
TGTTATTTTCTATCTTGTTGAACTTTGCTACTAGTGCTGGAACAAGATGGTATCTCATTGTTGTTTTCATTTGCATCTCTCTAATAGCTAATGATTGTGAGGATTTCTTCATATGTTTGTTGGCCACCTGAATATCCTCTTTGATGAAGTGTCTTCATGTCATGTCTTCTGCCCATTTTTTAATTGGATTATTTGTCTTTTTGTTGTTGAAGTATTGAAATTTTCTATAAATTCTAGAGATGAGTCTCTTGTCAGATATGTTGTTGCTAAATATTTATTCCCAATCTGTAGGCTCTCTTTTGACACTTTTGAAGAAGTCTTTGGAAACACATACAAATGTAATTTTTAGAAGGTCCCATTCATCTAATTGATCTTCTGCTGTTTGTGCATTTTGAGTTATGCTTGGTAGTCTACTTATGCCTATATTAGGGCCCCTAAGTTTGCCCCTAGTTTTTCCTTGAGGAACT
>NW_006925783.1:5590-7259 GCF_000298275.1 Orycteropus afer afer | reverse complement strand
TCTTCCATTTATGTAGATCTCTTATGGTTTCCTGAAGTAATCTTTTGTAGTTTTCTTCGTACATGTCTATTGTGTCCCTGGTAAGATTTATTCCCAAATATTTTATTATTTTTTTTGTAGCTATTGTAAATGGTATTGATTTCCTTACTTCTTTTTCAGCAATCTCTTTGCTGGTGTAGAGGAATCCAACTGATTTTTGGATGTTGACCTTGTATCTTGCCATTATACTAAATCTGTCAATTAGTTCCAGTAGATTATTGACTGAGTCTTTTGGGTTTTCTAGGTATAGGATCATATCATCAGCAAATAGGGATAGTTTGACTTCTTCCTTATCAAACTGGAGGCCTGAGATTTCCCGTTCTTGCCTTATTGCCCTGGCTAGGACTTCTAATAAAATGTTGAATAGAAGTGGTGATAGAGGGCATCCTTGTCTGGTTCCTGTTTGGAAGGGGAATGGTTTCAGTCTTTCTCCATTGAGAATAATGTTGGCTGTTGGTTTTGCATAAATGCCCTTCAATATGTTGCGAAATTTCCCTTCTATTTCTAATTTGCTGAAAGTTTTTATCAGAAATGGGTGTTGGATTTTGTCAAATGCCTTTTCTGCTTCGACTAATATGATCATGTGGTTCTTCTCCTTTTTTTTATTTATGTGATGGATGATGTTGATTGTTTTTCTAATGTTGAAGCATCCTTGTATACCTGCTATGAACCCCACTTGATCATAATGAGTTTTTTTTTGATATGCTGTTGGAGTCTGTTGGTTAGGATTTTATTGAAGATTTTTCATCTGTATTCATGAGGGATATTGGTCTGTAGCTTTCCTTGTTAGTGATGTCTTTGCCTGGTTTTGTTATGAAGGTTATGCTTGCTTCATAAAATGAAGTTGGGAGGATTTCATCCTTTTCTATGGTTTAGAATGGTTTGAGTGGGATTGGTGTCAGTTCTTCTCTGAATGTTTGGTAGAGTTCTCCGGTGAAACCATCTGGGTCAGGACTTTTTTTTCTTGGTAATTTTTTATGACCTGTTCAATTTTTTCTTTTGTTATGGATCTGTTCAACTTCTCCACATCAGTCTGTGTTAGTTTAGGTAAGTAAGTAGTGTGTTTCTAGAATTCTGTCCATTTCTTCCAGATTTTAAATTTGTTGGAGTACAGCTCTTCATAGTATCCTGACATCCTTTTTATTTCAGTTGGTTCTGTTGTGATGTTGCCCATTTCACTTCTTTTTTGTGTTATTTGTATTCCTTCCCTCTTTTCCTTTGTTAAATTTGCCAATGGTTTGTCAATTTTATTAACCTTTTCAGAAAACCAACTTCTAGTCTTGTTGAATTTTTTATTGTCTTTCTACCTCCTGTTTCATTTATTTCTGCTTGAATCTTTATTATTTCCTTTCTTCTGGTGACTGTAGGCTTTTCTTGCTGTTCTTTTGCTAATTGTTGGAGATGTTGGTTTAAAGTGTTGATTTTCCCTCTTTCATCTTCTTTAATGTGTGTAATTATTACTATAAATTAGCCTCTGATCACTGCTTTCATTGTGTCCCAAATATCTTGTTGTCATGTTTTCATTCTTGTTTGATTCAAGGAATTATTTAATTTCATTTTTTTTATTTCTTCTATTACCCATTCCTTTTCAAGGAGGGTGTTGTTCTGTTTCCATGTGTTGCTCTTTTTC
>NW_006925783.1:2296-2792 GCF_000298275.1 Orycteropus afer afer | reverse complement strand
CTCTTTTGACTTTTCAATGTGTTATCTATTTCTGAAAATTTTAGTATTAATCTTATGGATTTCTATCTGTAGATTTTGTATCATTTCTAAGTTTTCATTTATTTTGTCATTTTGTTCTTGTATTTTCTTCTAAAATTTTTCTAGGGTTTTGTCTGTATTGTCCTTAATTTTGTCAGTATTTTCCTTGATCTGTCTCTCAATCCTTTGAAGACACCTAAGTATACTTGTTTAGAATTCCTTATCAGGGAGTTGCAATGCTGTTTCTTCCTCGGGGATGTGTTCTGGGTCTTTGTCCTGCTCCCTTGTTTCTTCCACTTTATCTTGCTTCTTTGAATGGACTGTGATGGTCTATTGTCTCTGAGTCACTGTGATGTTGTTGTATTTATATTTAATTGGTGATTGCATGTTAGAGAAAATTTCCCTTTGCTAGTTGGGAGCATTTAGGCACTCACCACCTGTCTATTGGCATTTGTGATAGAGAATGAGAGTGGCTGCA
>NW_006925783.1:0-1291 GCF_000298275.1 Orycteropus afer afer | reverse complement strand
CTCTGTGTAGCCTCTGGCTAGCAGGGCCAATTTTTAAGTTAATTCTTAGCTCCTGACACCCATTGGCAATGTCCATGCCATCCATGCTGTCAGGATCGCTGATAGACTGAAGCTCCATATGTCTCCTTTTTCCGTGTTTTCATGCAGGTTCTTCTACTAGTTGGAGTTTAGTCCACCTCTGTATTCTTTGTTTCAAAGCTCAGGGCTCCAGGATTATCTTCTGTATCTGTGTTAATTGGTTGGCCTTTCCTTTGTTGAAGAGGATCTGTGCTGTTTGTCTGCCTATTCTATCATCTTATTGGAACTCCTCCCATGTCATATTTTTAGAAGTGGGATTTTTAAATATAGAGGTGGACCTAATATTAGATTTTGAAACAAAAGGACAAGTAAAAGGTTTCTCAGTGACTTGAAGAACAAATGAAGGAGTGTGAAGGCAGACCAGCAGAGGTTCTACACATAACTTCTGAGAGACCACAAGTCATCTATGATGGCTCCTTGGCATTTTGTAAAATGATTGGTTGTATCAAGTCCAACTGGCTTCATATTCCAGAACTGTTGCCCTGATTATTAATATCAGCAAAGAACAGAAATGAAATTTGGCAAATTTAGAGCAGGCCCATTTTAATTCAGGGTGTTTTATGGTACTATTTGATTTCTTAAAAAGATGTATTACTTCAATAATAATACAAAAAATTAAAATAAGAAAATGTATTTATCAAACCAAAGTCTTTGATCTTTATCCACTAAGTACTTCCTTTCTGCCTATAAATAGTAAAGTCCAAAAAACCTTACTATTGAGCTTGAATCCAAGTTTGTTACTACCAATTAATTGCTACCCTCCTTTTACCTTGAAATTAATAAAAAGAGAAGTACCCCATCATTATTGCCTGCATTTCCTATTTTAGTCACTCCTTAATGCACTATAATGTACTATTCATCTTTCACTCCAGTGCATCTCCTTTGGAAAATATCATCCACAGCTTTTTCCAGAGACAAGTTCCTTCCAGTTGTAGACACAAATATTACAAGCCTCAATTACTGACTCAATCTTGCTTGTCTCTAAAAACAAATAACTTAGAAAAAATAAAACTTTCAGGTCAAAATAGTATTTAGTGAGAAGACTTCAAAGGAAATGATCCTGTCATGTTGTTGTTGTTAAGTACCATCGAGTCATTTCCGACTCATAGCGATCACAAGCACAGCAGAACGAAACACTGTCCGATCCTGCGCCAGCCCCACAATCCCTGCTATACATGAGCTCATCATTGCAGCCACCGTATCAATCCATCTC
>NW_006925782.1:4418-9909 GCF_000298275.1 Orycteropus afer afer | reverse complement strand
CCTTTGAATATCCTCTTGGTGAAATGTCTGTTCATGTTCTTTGCCCATTTTTTTTATTGGGCTGTTTGTTTTTTTGTTGTTAAGTTGTAGAAATTGTATATATATTTTAGATATTATACCCTTACTAGTTATTTTGTTCCCAAAGACTTTTTCCCAGTCTGTAAGTTGTCCTTTTACTCTTTTGATGAACATGTTTGATGAACATAAGTATTTAAATTTTATGAGGTCCCATTTGTCTATTTTGTTTTCTGCTGCTCGTGCATTCCTTGCTGTGTTTGATAATTTATCATTGAAAAAAAATTAGGTCTCAAAGCTTTGCTCCTATATTTTCTTCCAAGAACTTTATGGTTTTAAATTTAACAATTAAGTCCTTGATCCATTTTGAATTACTTTTTGTGTATGGTGTGAGGAATGGAGCTGGCTTCAATTTTCTTCATGTGGAAACCAGTTTTGCCAGTACCATTTGTTGAAGAGACAATTCCTTCCCCCATTGAATGGATTTGGCTCCCTTGTCGAAAATCAATTGACCATAGATGTTTGAATTTATTTCTGGGTTTCCTATTCTATTCCATTGGTCTATGTGTCTATCATTAAACCTGTACCAGGCTGTTTTGATTACTTTAGCTGTATAATATGTTTTGAAGTTAGGAAGCGTGAGACTTCCTACTTCATTCTTCAAAATTGCTTTGGCTTTTTGAGGTCCCTTGTCTTTCCATATAAAATTGAGTATTAGTTTTTACATATCTGTAAATAATGCTATTGGGATTTTGATTAGAATTGCATTGTATCTGTAGATTGCTTTGGGTAGTGTTGACATCTTGACTTTATTAAGTCTTTCAATCCATCAGCATGGGACATCTTTCCGTCTATTTAGGTCTTCCTTAGTATCTTTCAGCAGTGTTTTATAATTTTCATTGTATAAATCTTTCACATCCCTGGGCAAATTTATTCCTGAAACCAAACCAAACTTACTGCCATCAAGTCAATTCCAACTCAAAGCGACCCGACCCCTAATGGGGTTACCAAGACTGTAAATCTTTATGGAAGGAGACTGCCTCACGTTCTTCTGTGGAGCAGCTGGTAAGTTCAAACCACCAACCTTTTTTTTGGTTAGCAGCCAAAATGCCTTAGCCACCGCACCACCAAGAGCTCCTTTCTTTTTTTTTTTTTTTGGTTAGCAGCTAAATGCCTTATCCACAGCACCACCAGAGCTTCTTAAATTTATTCCTGAGTATTTTATTCTCTTAGATGCTATTGTAATTGGAGTCTTCTTTACCTCATTTTCAGATTTCTCATTGCTGTTGTATACAAATCCAACTTTGTTTTGTGTGTTGACCTTGTATCCTACAACTTTGACAAATTTCTTTGTTTGTTCTTTTTAGTAGATCTTTGGGATTTTCTATATATTTTCATGTCATCTGTGAATAAGTTGGTTTTACCTCTTCCTTTCCAAAACCATCCCCTGAAGTCTTCTTAAAACCAAACAATAGTTCAGCTTAATTAGTAAAAAATTTCTGCCTTGAGCATTGTACGTTTTTAAGAACTGTCTGTGTGGCATCAAATTGACAACAGCAACTCAAAAGATTAGATAGGAACCTTAGAGGTTAGTCAGTTTATGTTAGTGCAGAGGAACAAGTCAGAAAAGGAGGGTGAGAATAGATGCACAATTTGAAGAATATAATCAGTGTCACTAGATTGCACATGTAGAAACTGTTGAATTGGTGTATGTATGTTTTACTATATATATATGTTCTTAATAACCACAACAAAATCATTTTTTTAAAAAAACAATCAACAATAGATATATGAGTTTATTTCTAGAGTCTCAATTATATTCCATTGATCTATATATCTATCCTTATGCCATTACAATGTTTTTTTTATTACTATAGCCTTGTAGTAAAGTTTGAAAGCAGGACCTGAGTCTTCCAACTTTGTTCTTTTTAAGATTGTTTTGGCTATTTGCAGTCTTTTGCCATTCCATATGACTTTTTCTGCAATAAATCCAGTTGAAATTTTAATAGGAATTACACTGAACCTGTAAATTACTTTGGGTAGTATTGCTGTCTTTGTCTTTCTGTTTATTTAGGTTTTTTGTAATTTCTTTCAGCCATGTTTTATAGTTTTCAGTTGCACTTCTTTCATTAAATTTATTCCTATGTATTTTTCTTTTTTGATGCTATTGTAAATGGAATTATTTTCTTGATTTCATTTTTAAGTTCATTGCTAGTGTACATAAAGACAACTAATTTTTGTATATTTTATGTATTGATCTGCAACTTTGATGAACTTTTTTAATTATGATTTGGCTGAGAGCTTACAGAGCAAATTTGTTTTCCATTCAATAGTTCATACACATTTTATCTCATGACATTGATTGCAATCCCCATAATGTATAAGCTCTCTTTCCACTTCCTCCCTGTGGTTGGTTACCTTTTCCCTGTGTCCTTCTTTCCTGTGGATTTCTGCCCTCTGAGCTTTCTTGCTGTGCAAATGCTACCCTTCTGATCTCACATGGTTGATTGTTCTAAGGAGTGTACCTATCTGTTGTAATTGTTCACCTTGTAGGCCTGTCTGTTGTTTGGCTAGAAGCCAAGAGAGTGAATTCAGTTCTAGGCCCGAAGTTTGACTGTGGGCCATAGTCTCGGGAATTTCACCAGTCTCTGTCACACCAATAAGCCTAGTGTTTTTTGTGATTGTGAGTTTTGTTCCACATTTTTCTCCCACTCTATCCAGGGTCTCCTATTTTGATCCCTGGTAGCTGGGCACTCTCTAGTTCTTCTGGTCTTAGGGTCATGTAGGCTGAGATTCGAACGGTCTGCCAGTTCCTTGGCCTAATTGTTGCCATGCATCTTTGATTTTCTTCATTCTTCTTTTCTCCAAAGAATTGGAGAGACCAATTGTTGCATCTTAGGTGGCCGCTTGCAAGCTTTTAAGACCTTAATCTCTACTCACCAAAGTAGGATGTGGAACAATGTTTTTGTTTAATACATTATGCCAGTTGAGCTTGATGTTGTTCCCCATGACCATGGTCCTGACACTGCAGGCCCAGCGACTCACTCCCTCAAAGTGTTTGGCTGTGGGTAAGAAGTTATATCATGACTTTGCCCCATTAGCTCTATTATATATATGGACATTCTTAAAGCACGTACAAATCAACTTTACTTTAACTCACTGCTGTTGGGTCAATCCCGACTCATAGCGACCCCTCCTTGGGTTTCTGAGGCAGTATCTCTATGGAAGTAGATTGTGCAGTCTATAAATATTGTCCGCAAAACTTTATATATGATCATGTGTATAATCCCTATTGTCTACCCATGCCTGGGCATTTAGCCTGTCTACGTACGTATCTACCCATAGAATAGTGTTTGTTACCACTGATAATGCAGTATTGTGTATGTAAAAGTGTTTACCTTTGTTGTCTGTACCTCCTGTGTACCTCTCTGTGTCTTCCTTTTCCTTAGAGTTAATTGTGCTGCCACTTGCTTTTGGTATATTGCCTTTCCCTTCACCCAAATCAAAACTTGTCTCTTACCAATCTAGCAATTTTCCCTCTCTTCCCTGGTAACCAACAAAGAAAGTTTTCTCCCATGTTTAAGCATTTCCTTGACCTTTTTACAATAGTGCAGTCATACAATATTTATTCTTCTGTGATTAATTTCACTCAGTTTAATGTTCTCGAAGTTCATCCACATTATGAGGTGTTTAAGGGATTCTTCATTATTTTTTAGTGTTGCATAGTATTCCATTGTGTGTTTATACCATAGTTTGGTTATCCATACATCTGTTGATGGGTACTTAAATTGTTTCCATGTCTTTGCTATTGTGAATAGCATAGTTCATCAGCATATGAGGTCAATATTACCCTGATACCCAGACAAAGACATCAAAAGAAAACTACAGATCAATACAAATGCAAAAATACTCAACAAAATACTAGCAAACCAAATCCAGATCAGTGGTAATATTAACAGGATTATACACCATGATCAAGTCAGATCTCTCCCAGGATGCAAGGTTGGTTCAACATATAAAAATCAATCAATGTAATAAACCATATTAATAAACTGAAAGGGGAAACCAGGTGATTGTCCCATAGAAGTAGAAAAAATACATTTGACAAAATCAAAACCCTTTCATGATAAAAAATACTCAAACAAAGAATAGTAGGGAATTTCCTCAGCCTGATAAAAGGCATCTATGAAAAATCACAGCTAATATCATACTTAATGGTGAAGACTGAAAGTTTTCCTCTCTAAGATCAGAAACAAGACAAAGATGTCCACTTTCACTATTTCTATACAATATTGTACTAGAAGTTCTTGCCAGGGTAATTAAGTAAGAAATTACTCATGTAGTGAACATGGGTGTGTGTATATCTATTCATGTCCTGGTTCTCACATCTTTAGGCTAACATACCTAGTAATGAGATTGCTGGATCAAATGCTATTCTTTTTTTCTTTTTTTTAAATTGTGATTTGGGTGAAAGTTTACAGAGCAAATTCATCTTCCATACAGCAGTTCACATACACTTTGTCTCATGACATTGACTGTCATCTCCCACAATGCATCATCTCTCCTCCCACTTCCTCCCCATAGCCACCTCTTCCCTGTGTCCTTCCTTCCCATGCACTCCTGCCCCTCAACCTGTTTCCCTGTGCATGCACAGCCCTTCTATTCTCCCATGATTGATCTCTCCAAGGAGTGTATCTGCCGAATGGAAATGTTCAGCTGAGATGCCTGTCTTTTGTTTGGCGAAGCCACAGGAATGGGTTCAATTCCAAACCTGAAGATCAGCTAGGGGCCATAGTCTCAGGGGTTCCACCAGTCTCTATCAGGTCAGCAAACCTGGTTCCTCCCCTTTTTTTTTCCAAATGATTTTGAATTTTGTTCTACATTGTTCTCCCTCTCTATCCAGGATCTTCTATATAGATGCCCCTCTGAGTGGTTGACAGTGGTAGCCGGGCACCATCTAGTGCTTGTGGTCTCATAGTTGTGTAGACTGAGGATCACATGGTGTACCAGTTGCTAGGACTAATTGTTTCCATGAATCTTTGGTTTTCTTCATTCTTCTTTGCTCTGGACAAGGAGAGACCCATAGTTGCATCTAGATGGCTGCTTGGAAGCTTTTAAGATCCCAGTTGCTACTCGCCAAAGTAGGAGGTGGAACAATGTTTTATGTAGTTTGTTATGCCAGTTGAGCTTGTTGTTCCCTGTGACTATGGTCCTGAGCCCACAGGTTCACCTACTCATTCTCTCTGGGTAGCTGGCTGTGACTAAGAAGTGACTACAGCGTTGTCCGTTGTCAGCTCTTCTATATACCTGGGAATTCTTAGAGAACATACAAATACACTTATAAGACCATTGTCTGCCAACCCTATACATGGTCTTGGGTACACTCCCTGCTGCATGTTGTTGTTGTTGTTGTTATGTGCCGTCAAGTCGTCCCCAACTCATAGCGACCCCTCCTTGGGTTTCCGAGGCAGTATCA
>NW_006925782.1:2938-3478 GCF_000298275.1 Orycteropus afer afer | reverse complement strand
AATTCTAGAAATAAGTCCCTTGTCAGATATGTCATTGCCCAATATTTTTTTCCCAATCTGTAGGTTCTCTTTTGACTCTTTTCTGTTTTCAACTTTTTAAGGTAAAGTGCCATACCATCGTCTATAGTGGTGTATTATTTTACAGTTATACCAGCAGTGTATGAGAGTTGCAATCTCTCCACATCCTCACCAGCATTTGTTATTTTCTGTCTTGTTAAACTTTACTATTATTGCTCTGATGAGATGATATTTCACTGTTGTTTTGATTTGCATCTCTATTGAAGGAGCCCTGGTGGTGCAGTGCCTAAGGCATTTGACTACTAACCAGAAGATTGGCAGTTCAAACCCACCAGTCACTCCATGGAAGGAAGATGGGGCAATCTACTTCCATAAAGATTTACTACCTCAGAAACTCAACGGGGGTCTCTATGAGTTGGAATTGACTTGATGGCAGTGACTTTTTTTGTTTTTGGAATTGTTAATGCTCATGAGCATTTTCTTCATGTGTTTGTTGGCCACCTGAGTATCTTCTTTAGTGAC
>NW_006925782.1:0-465 GCF_000298275.1 Orycteropus afer afer | reverse complement strand
TGTTGTTGGCCTGTTGGTGGAGAAGGAGGTAGTGGCTGTCGCTCAGTAAGTGAAGTTGCAGGAGGTGTGGGTGTAGTTGTGTCTTATGGGGACTGATGTTGTGTCCCACTCAATTAGACACAAATTACAATAGAATAACCTTCAAAAAACTTGTCAGTCTTGCAGGTCCCGCATGTCCTTGGGTTGCTGGAAAACAGAACGTGTTCTTAAACCCCAGGAATCTGCTTGAACACTGTCTCTTTAAATATCCAAAATAGTCAAGCCACTTTTTAAATCTTCAAAATGGCAGCACCCTCTGAACTGGCAAAAGTCCACAGCTCAGCCCACCTTTCTCTTCACCTTCTCCATTTGTTCCCCAGCCACCGTGCATAGTCCTCCATGCAATCCCTGGCTAGCAGGGTGATTTTTAGGTTAATTCTTAAATCCTACTACCAGAGGAATCTGTGAGAGCACTGTCTCTTTAAA
>NW_006925781.1:10455-11616 GCF_000298275.1 Orycteropus afer afer | reverse complement strand
GAAATTTTTCTTGTCACCCATTAAAGTCTTCCAATTTTACTCACTGAATCCTTTTCTTCTCGGTCCAAGGGCTGAGTCACATAAATGTCTCCTTCCTGGTCAATTGAAAATGGGAATCTTGGCAGCTTCTCTATTTCAAGTAAGGAATACTGTGCACCTGGTTCATTCCACCGCACCTACAGGGTCCATAGTGAATTGTGAGGAATGATACACCTTGTCTGACAGAACTAGATAGGAAATGTGCAACTTTTTTTGGCTCTCTATGGGAAATTTCTGACAATCTTGTTTGTATGCCTGAGGTTCCTTATAACAAGTGAATTACAGTTTCATTTTCAACCAAAAACAAACTCTTTTTCACCAAATTAAATTGCTCCAAAAAGTACAGTGGGGTATTTTTCTTCACTAAAGTACTGATATGTGAACCCTGCAAAGAATTTGTGGGTGATTTTCTTTTGGAATTCTGATTGTGAAGGTTTCATATTCATGAAACATCAATATACGAAACTAAACGTACTTTGTAGTTGGCATTATCTAAGGAACTAAGCAGTTATCTACGACAAGCTTCTAAAACTCATCAATGAAGATGAATAAGAGGAATAAGAGATAATTTAAACTAGTGTCCATGCTATTATTTAAGTAAGACAAATGATACATAAATAGAGCACATTCAGCCCCTAAATGCTTAGTCTTAACAACTTGAAATGTAAGGATAATTGCCAACTCCTGGATTGTTTTGCAAATAATCTGGCAAAAATAAAATAAAATAAACAGCAAGACTAGTCTACTTGCTATAGACAGAGCCTGGTCTATCTGATATACTAACACTAATATTGATTGATGATTTACCCCATGCCAGACGGCAAAAAAAACAACAACAACAACAGACACAATACTGAATGCTTTTATATATTATCTCATTTAATCCTATGAGGGTTGTCTATTGTCTGTAACTTTAACATATATTTGGAGGAAAACAGACCTGGTGGATCCCAGAGTGGATTTCTAGGAGGTAAGAAGGGAGGGGGATGCAGAAATGGGGACAAGAGTATAGACTGATACTTGAATGGAGAGGACAGGCACACGCAGGAGACAGGATTGGGGTAAGGGGGTGCCAAGGGCCAATCCTGTCTCTATCCTCAGCCTCTGATGGAATGAGTCTAC
>NW_006925781.1:8744-9875 GCF_000298275.1 Orycteropus afer afer | reverse complement strand
ACCAGTTTGTAGGAAGGATTCTTAACAGGATCCAATTCCTGAGATCCTGTGGGAAGTAGGGGAGAGGTAAAAGGGAGATATCTCTAAAGGTAATGTGTGTGTGTGTGTGTGTGTGTGCGTGTGTATGTGTGCCTTTTCTGACTCAGACAGTCCTATAAGGACAGCCCTTGACTTACCTTCTTTGGTAAGTGAGATTCCCCCTGTTTTGTTGTTGACCTGAAAGTACATAACGTTGTTGATCTTGGGAAGCTGGAGGAGAATTTCATAAACAAGTTGGCCGTTGGGAGTGGATGGATCATCCAAGTCTGTAGCATTGACATATATGAAGGGCTTTCCTGTTTAACAAAATGTGCCCAGAAAAAAAAAATAAAGTGTTAATTAAAACTCAAACCAACTATAGCCTTCTAAGGGGTAGAGATAGAATGGGGGAAGGTGCCATAATTCATATCAGCAGGGAAATAAATCTTTGTTCTGCTCTCTTCCCCTAAAATAGAATTCTAAAACTATGTTCTAGGGATATCTAGAGGTCCCAGAGAATGTTTTAAGGGGTCTATGGAGTTATGAAGCATGAATATGTAAAAGATTCAAAGTACAAGATAATCCGATAGATTTTGGTGTAAAGGAATACAAAGCATGTTGTTGATGTGTTGATATGTTGTTGATATGGTTTTAGATTTCACATTGCAACTAACCTTTAAGAAACCACTATTTATCAAACTTTGGTATAGTATCAAGGAATATCCAAAGTTATCTGATACTGCTATTAAAATACCCTTTCCTTTTCCAACTATGTATATATCTATGTAAGGCTAACATTTCTTCATATTCTTCAACCAAAACAGCCTATGACAAAGAATAAGCATAGAAACAGACATGAGAATCCAATTGTTCCTTATTAATCCAGACCTTAAAGATATTTTTAAAGGTTAAAACAAAGTCTTTCTTCTCACTAAATTTTTGTTTTGGAAAATTATTTTTTCATAAAAATGTGTTTGTTAGTTTAATGAATATATTAATATTTTTACATTTTAATTTCCAATATGGTAAATATTGAGAGATACAACCAAAGATGTTTTGGAGCCATCTCATGAGAGTCAATTGTTAAATATTCAGAAATTTTGCAAGCTAATT
>NW_006925781.1:1223-1829 GCF_000298275.1 Orycteropus afer afer | reverse complement strand
TTTTTTTTTTTTTTTCTTACAATTAGCTCTCTACCATCCCCAGGAGTTCAGATATCAAACCATGAAAACTAAAAGGGGAAAAAAGAGGCTAAGTGTTCCTTTAATCAGCCTCTGACCATTGGTTCCTTCCTCCTCTTCCAAGACCTAAAAGAACTCCATCCCAGCATCAATACTACCTGCTCTGTGGGTCCAAAGCCTCCTTGCTAGCAGTAAGTCAAATGGTGGCTTGGTTTTGATCTAGGTGCCTGAGCATGGCCATACTTGGAGAAGCAATGTCATCTGAGGGTCTTGGCAATGTAAATTGGGTTACTTTGGTCAAAACGGTGAAGGACATGCCTCTTTATCATTGGCCAAAAATGGACAGGGGGTTTTCAAGGTGTGGTATCAAAGTCAGGAGAGCTGTAACAGAATTCTGCACAAGGGATGAAGATACCAGTGATGTTTCCAGGACAAAGGGGAGCTCTCTGTCTCAGCTCACCTGGAGTTTGTGAGTAGCCCGTGTTTCCCTGTCCAGGGCTTTGGTACAATACAGAAATCCATCCGGGTGTATCTCAAATATTCCATCTGTCTCCCCAGTTAGTTTGAAATTCACAGCAGGAGGGTTGG
>NW_006925781.1:0-653 GCF_000298275.1 Orycteropus afer afer | reverse complement strand
CCCTAAAGAAATATTTCTTAAACAATAAACTATAGGCTTGAAGTATGATCAGTACTGTTTGTAATACTGGTAAAACTGAAAATTCCTAGTCAAAAAAACAAGGAGGGTAAAATTATTATAGCACATAAACTTGATAGAATATTAATCTTAATCATTAAAATGTTTTTTTCCTAAGAATTATGAAGCAACATAAAAAAACAATACTATGATGTACGGTGAAGAGGTGGTGTCTACAGGTACCAAGGACAATTCAGGAAATCCTGCATGAGGATTCCAATTGAAGTCGAATTCCTTACGATATGAAAGCCACCCATCTGTCTGTTTAACTTTGCTTCTGCAATCATCCTTGATAAAGAGATATGCCATGCCTCTATTTTATTTCCTGCTTTACAACTAGATAAGGGTGTAAAGTCCACCAAGAGAACATGCAGAATAAAGTCAACAGTGATCAAGGGTAGCCATTACCTGGAAGATAAGTTGGTTTGGTTCTTGGCCTTCAGAAATAGAAAATGTCATGGGTTTCAGGTGTCCACTAAATTTCCCATCTTGCCCATATCCGGTTATCTGTAAAAAGAAAGAAAATGCTAGCATCATAGTTTGCTATGAACATATGTGTCTCTTTCTGCTTGTATTAGGGTTTTCAGATAAATGGA
>NW_006925780.1:9453-9865 GCF_000298275.1 Orycteropus afer afer | reverse complement strand
ATCAAAGACTTAAATGTGAAACCCAAAACTCTATTGTTCCTCAAGGAAAAACTAGGGGCAAATTTAAGGGCCTAATATATAGCATAAATAGACTATCAAGCATAACTCAAAATGCACAACTAGCAGAAGAGAAACCAGATGATTTTTGTTGTTGTAGTTAAGCACTGTTGAGTCATTTCCAACTAATAGTGACTCCATGCACAGCAGAACGAAACACTTCCTGATCCCGTGCCAGGCCCACAATCCCTGCTATACTTGAGCCCATCATCCCAGCCACCATGTCAATCCATCTTGTTGAATGACTCCCCTTCTTTCGTCGACCCTCCATCCTACCAAGCAGGACATCCTTCTCCAAAGAATGGTCCCTTCTTACAACATGACCAAAATAGGTGAGACGAAGTCTGGCCATTCT
>NW_006925780.1:6305-6843 GCF_000298275.1 Orycteropus afer afer | reverse complement strand
TAAGGTTTTCCCTGGCCAATTCTTTGAGAAGTGGATGGCCTCTTCCTTCTTCCTAGTCTGTCTCAGTCTATAAGCTGGGCTGTTACCTGTGCACCCAGTGCATCTCTCTGGGTTTTAAACATCAGAGGCTCAGCCTCAAAACTCACGTCTACATGTCAACAGTTTGTCTTGCTGTTGGAGACCTCTCGTATCACCTGCACCTGGGTCTCTGTGGCTGACTGTTCCTCTGTCTGGCTTCCTGGCTTTCATCCCCTTTCTCCTGCTCTTCCAGCCTGCTGCTCTGGGTGGGCCTGAGTTCCCTCTCCTCACCTAATCCCTTTGGCTGATTGCTCTTGTCTCTGGCTTCCTGGCTGTTAATCCCCTTTCTCCTGCTCTTCCTGCCTGCTGCTTTAGGTGTCCCTGAGTCGTCTCTTCTCACCTGTATCCTGTGTCTGACTGCTCTTCTGTCTGGGTTCCTGACTTTTAATCCCCTTTCTCCTGCTCTTCCAGCCTGCTGCTTTGGGCGTCCCTGAGTGGTCTCTCCTCACCTGTATCCAGA
>NW_006925780.1:0-4460 GCF_000298275.1 Orycteropus afer afer | reverse complement strand
TGCATGGAGGGATGGATCAGGGAAGAGTAACTATCAGGAGGAAGTGGGAGAGGAGATGTTGCATTGTGTTAAATTGTGGTCAGTGTCATGAGACAAAGTGTATGTGATCTGCTGTATGGAAAGTGTATTTGCTCTGTATATTTTCACACAAATCACACACACACACAAAAAAAAAAGAATAGGAAAGAAATGATGGACTTTATAATCACTTTTATTCAATAGTTTACTGAAAGTCCTAGCCAGAGGAATAAGGCATGAAAGTGAAGTAAGAAGTATCCAAAGTGGAAAATAAGAAGTAGAACTAACTGTATTTGCAGATGACATGATCTTATACATGGAAAACACTACAGATATCACAAGAAAGTTACTGGAACTAATATAAGCCTTCACCAAAATGGCAAAGTACAAGATCAGCACACAAAAATCAGTTGTATTTCCGTATATTAATAAGGAGAACTCGGAAAAGGAAACAATGGCCTCTTCTAGCCTGAAACCAGAAGAACAAGAAAATACCTGGATGCTAACCGTTTTGACCAGGGACATAATAGAAGGTCCTGGATAGAATGTGAGAAACAAGTAGAACAAAACCCAAATTCCTAGAAAAAAGACTAGATGTACTGGATTTATAGAGACTAGAGGCATTTGACTGCTAACCAGAAGTTTAAACCACCAGCCACTCCTTGGAAGGAAGGTTGGGCAATCCTACTTCTGTAGTGATACTGCCTCGGAAACCCAAGAAGGGGTTGCTATGAGTCAGGGCCTACTTGATGGAACAACAACAGAGGAATCCCTGAGACTATTAACCTAAGACATCCTATTAACTTGGAATGAAAACTGATCCTGGAGGTCTCCTTTTGGCCAAATGATAGATTGACTTATAAAATAAAACAATGTCACCCATGGGGTTTTGCTCCCTTAAATAATCAACTATATGAAAACAAAGGTCAACATTTACCCAAAAGCAAAGATAAGAAGGCAGAGGAGCTAGGTAAAAGGATGCAGAGCAAACAGAATGGAAATAATGAGATTGCTGACATCGTGAAAATTGTAACCAATGTCATGGAAAACTTTGTACAGAAATTGATAAATGGGAACATGATGTACTGTGTAAATTATCATCTCTAACACAATAAAATATTAAAAAAAAAATTAGGAGCTACATAATTCCATGCATCTTTTTGGTAGAGTGTTGCATAATATTATACTTTACACCGAGACATTCAAATTGTGATGGTTTTCAGTGATGAGAGTTTAGAGAAAATTAAATTCAATCCTGAATCTTACCTCTACACTTGTTCTACAGTTTCCCAATGATGCAGAAAGTTACTCTTGTACCAATGTAAATTTAAATGACCTCAAAGCAGTATAGTTATTTTTAAATCCTAAGACTTTAAATCCTATTTTAGATTAGAGATTTTAATTGTCATGAAATTTAAGAAAATGAGATGAACAAAATTCGGTTTACATATACATGTGTCATGTCATAAAATACTAAGAATTTTGTAAAATAAAAGTTATAAAATTGAGTGGGCATTCCAGATCGATATGCTGCCTTCTCAGTTCCAGTCTGAGAAGCATTATAGTTAAAGTGAATCAATTTAATCTGGTTATGACCTAGAGAATTCTGACTCTGAGATTTATAAGAGAAGTCAAACAGATTATGTAATCTTGTATTCAATAAATCAGTTTCAATTCTATTTTGAAGTTCCTTATTTACAGAGAAACACTCCGGATTCTGACTAAAAGTGCATGATCCTGACTTTATGGAAACCTCCATCATTAGCACAAATGGAGGGAAAAAAAGAAAGGAAACTCATTGGCATCTAGTCGATTCTGATTCACAGCAACCCTATAGGCAATGCAGAATTGTCCCACAGGATTTCCAAACCTTTAATCTTTAAGGACCACCACTCATCTGTCACATTGTCATACTGTGGTGGCCTGCATGTTGATGTGAACCTGGAGGCCATGTCACTGGTATTTCAAATAGTAGCAGGGTCACCCATAGTGGACAGGTTCCAGTGGAGCTTCCAGACTAAGACTCAAAAGAAGGAAGGAGCCATCGAGTTCTCAAAGAATTAGCCAGTGACACCACCGGGCAGTGTTTCATTCTGTTGTGCATAGGGTTACTATAAGTAACTCTACAGCACCTAACAACAACAACAATCTTTAAACAAGCAGAGTATCACATCTTGTTGTGTAACTAGTGGGTTTGAATGGCTGACCTTTCAAATATCAGCAGAGCCAAGCAATTTTACCACTGCGCTATCAAGAATCCTTATAGGTAGTGTTGATGTGTTGTTAGGTTTGAGTTGGTTCCCACTCCTAGAGACCCTGGTACAACAGAATGAAACACTGTCCAGTCCTGCACCATCCTCCAATTGTTTCTGTGTTTAAGTCCAATGTTGCAAGCACTGTCAATCCATTTCTTTGCGGGTCTTCCTCTTGTTTTGACCTTCTACTTCATCAAGAATGATGTCCTTTTCCAGGTACTGGTCCTTCCTGATAACATGTTCAAAGTATGTGAGATGAAGTCTTGCCATCCTTTCTTCTAAGGAGCATATTGGCTGTACTTCTTCAAAGACCTATTTGTTCATCCTCTGGCAGTCCACTTTATATTCAATATTCTTCACCAATGCCCTAACTCAAAGGCATTAACTTTTTTTGATTTTCCTCATTAATTGTACAGTTTTCACATGCATATGAAATGATTCAAAACACCATGGCTAAGGTTAGTTATGCCACAGTCCTTAAAGTATCATCTTTGGTTTTTAACATTTTTAAAGAAGTCTTTTATAGCAACACTTTGTATTGAATATAAGCTTTTATATTATTAAACATATTTATTTATTTAAAAATTTTTAAATAACTATAAATATCTTTCACTCTCAAGTTAAAATTTTTGAGATTTCTTGTTCACTCTCAGTTTATGGATAACTTCAAGATAGTATTCAAATCTTGTATCTATTTTCATTGCCATCTTTCATGTGTAGCATTTTTTTTCCCTTAGTATTTAAGAGGGAATCATAACTATTGTTAAAGTTACAATTTAAACATTTAAAATAAATTGAAAATTTTTTCTTAGCAGTTGTATTTCAAAGCCTCCATGTATTTCACAGTCAAAATAATTCACAAAGCTCATCAGGATGACTTATTTGGAAATGAGTTAATTGAGATCCAATAACCTAACATGCATACATAAAGCAATAGTATAAGGATGAAAACGGAAAGCTCTTTAGTTAATTGCCCATCTTTAATTTTATTTTCCCTCTCTTCCTTGAAGGGTTCATGATCTTTTTTAAATCTGAAATAGTTAATTTCCCCTGAGTTCCTTAAATGTAATGAGTTGTTAAATGAGTAACTGGTAATTATAAACTACTCAGCCTTACTTTTAATTCTTACTTTATTTCTAATAAAATAAATCAGTAGGATGGAGTGGTTTATAAAGGCATATTGACCTTCTTAATTTCTTTCATCCACTAATCCGCATGGTAAAAAGTGGATCTATATATTTCAGTATAATTTGATGGGATAAACCACACTTCTCTACCACATACATTAATTACCCAAGGTAAAATGATGGCTCTAATTTTATTGAGCTCTTATAATAGGAAGACATTATGCTAAGCACCTTTCACTTGTTACTTTCTAGCTATACAAATGCAAATGATACATATTTATATATTACCCATTTTAAACATTCTGAGAGTCAGAATGGTTAAGTAATTAATTTAAAGTCACAGCCTTATTAATGATAAAACCTAGATTTGAGCCAGGCATGGCTGACTCCAAAGTAGGTGTGCTCTATGCATACTGATTTGCGTGCATCTACAGCTAATTCGTTATAAAAGAACTGAGCTGTATTCTCAGTAAGAAGTTGATTTCACATTAAAGATGCTATTTGTTGGCTGATTCAAGCTGTACTAGCAATGTACTTCCCACTAGCATTCTCTCCAACAATATAAAATAACAATAAAAATCCAATTCTATCTTTTGCCTTCAATTTTCCTCACAGAATACAGTGTTATGAGAGTTACATCATAATTGTTAAGGTAATTCACCAAAGTATGTCCCATTATTTAAAGGTAATGATCTCTTTCTTTGACTGTTGTATGTATCCTGGGACCTGTTGTTTTACTTTATGTCCTATGTTCTTATATCCACCACTCATCTGTCAGTTTGTCATATTGTGGTAGTTTCCACATTACTGGAATGAGCTCTGGTGGCATAGTGCCTCAGGCATTTGACTGCTAATCAGAAGGCTGGCAGTTCAACCCACCAGCTGCTCATTGGAAGGCAGAATGGGCAATCTACTTTCATAGTGATGTTGTTGTTGTATATAGATACATAGATATATATGTTGTTGTTGTTATGTGTCATTGAGTCAGATCCGACTCATTGCGACCCCTCCTTGGGTTTCTGAGGTGGTATCACTATGGAAGTAGATTGCCCAATCTTCC
>NW_006925779.1:8272-8937 GCF_000298275.1 Orycteropus afer afer | reverse complement strand
TTAGAAATGATTCTAAATCTACAGATAGAAATCCAGAAGATTAATACTAAATTGTCAGAAATAGATAACACATTGGAAGGGCAAAGGAGTAGGATGGATGCAATGAAAGACAGACCTAATAAGATTGAAGACAAATACCTGAATATGTCTTTGGAAAGAGATCAATCAGAAAAAAAGATCAAAACAAATTCAAGATAGCCAAAGATTCACGTGGGATACCATCAAAAGGATTAACCTACATGTAATCAGAATTCCAGAACAGGAAGAGACAAATAAAACCACTCAGAAAATTGTCCAAGATATTTTGGAAGAGAACTTCCCAGATATGATGAAAGATGAGAATATATCCACTCAGGAAGTCCAATGACCCCAAACAGGATAGATCCCAAAAGAAAATCACCAAGACACATCATCATCAAACTTATCAAAACCAAAGACAAAGACAAAATCCTGAAAGCAGCACAGGAAAAACAAAAAGTTACTTACAAAGGACAACTAGTAAGAATAAGCTCTGATTTCTCAGCAGAAACCATGCAAGCAAAAAGGCAATGGGATGGTATATATAAAACCCTGAAGAGAAAAATTTCCAACCAAGAATTATATACCCAGTATAACTGTCCCTCAAATATGAGGTAAAATGTGATTTCCAGATAAGCAGAAACTAA
>NW_006925779.1:0-7048 GCF_000298275.1 Orycteropus afer afer | reverse complement strand
GGACATTCCTCAACATAATAAAGGGCATTTATGCAAAACCAACAGCCAACATTATACTCAATGGAGAGAGACTGAACCCATCCCTCTTGCAAACAGGAACCAGACAAGGATGCCCTCTATCACCGTTTTTATTGAACATTGTACTGGAAGTCCTTGCCAGGGCCATAAGGCAAGAAAAGGAAATCAAAGGCATCCAAATTGGTAAGGAAGAAGTCAAACTATCCCTATTTATTGATGATCTGATCCTATGCCTAGAAAACCCAAGAGACTCAGTCAAAAATCTACTGGAACTAATTGAGAGATTTAGCATTGTGGCAGAATACAAGATTAACATCCAAAAATCAGCTGGATTCCTCTATACCAACAAAGAGATTGCTGAAAAAGGAATAAGGAAGTCAATACCATTTATATTAACTACCAGAAAAATAAAATACTTGGGAATAAATCTTACCAGGGACACAAAAGACCTGTACAAAGAAAGCTATAAAAAACTACTTCAAGAAACCATAAGAGATCTACATAAATGGAAGAACATACCATGCTCATCAATAGGAAGATAGAACATTGTGAAAATGTCAATTCTACCCAAAGCAATCTATACATTCAATGCAATTCCAATCCAGATCCCATCAGCATTTTTTAAGGATATGGAAAAACCAATCACTAACTTTATATGGAAAGAAAAAAGACCTTGAATAAGCAAAGCAGTATCGAAGAAGAAGAACAACGTAGGAGGTCTCACAGTGCTGGATCTCAAACCCTACTATACAGCCACAGTAGGCAAAACCGCATGGTATTTGTTTAATGACAGACAAATAGACCAATGTAATAGAATTGAGAACCCAGAAATAGATCCATCAACCTATGGTCAGCTGATCTTTGACAAAGAGCCGAAATCGATTAAAGGGGGGAGAGAATGTTTGTTTAATAAATGGTGCTGGCAAAACTGGATATCTGTTTGCAGAAAAAAAATGAAACAAGATCTGTACCTGACACCATACACAAAAACTAACTCCAGATGGATCAAAGACTTAAATGTGAAACCTAAAACTGTAGAGTCCTGAAGGAAAAACTAGGGGCAAATATGTTGTTGTTGTTTTTGTTATTTGCCCTCGAGTCGGCCCGACTCATAGCGACCCCTCCTTGGGTTTCCGAGGCAGTATCACTACGGAAGTAGGATTGCCCAACCTTCCTTCCGAGGAGTGGCTGGTGGGTTTGAACAGCCAGCCTTCTGGTTAGCAGTCAAGTGCCTTAGGCACTATGCTACCAGAGCTCCTTTATATGGCATAAATAGACTATCAAGCATAACCCAAAATGCACAAACAGCAGAAGAGAAACTAGATGCATGGGACCTTCTAAAAAATTTAATTTTTATGTGCTTCCAAGGACTTCTCCAAAAGAGTCAAAAGAGAACCTACAGATTGGGAAAAAATATTTGGTAATAACATATCTCACAAAGGACTTATCTCTACAATTTATAGAAAACTCCAACACCTCAATAACAAAAAGAAAAATAATCCAATTAAAAAATGGGCAGAAGACAGGAATAGACACTTCACCAAGGAGGATTTTCAGGCAGCCAACAAACATATGAAGAAATGCTCAGGATCATTAGCCATTAGAGAGATGCAAATCAAAACAACAATGAGAGAATATCTTGTTCCAGCACCAGCAGCAAAGTTCAAGACACAAAATAACAAATGCTGATGAGGATGTGGAGAGATTGGGACTCTCATATAGTGCTGGTGGGATTGTAAAATGGTACAACACTGTGGAAAGCAGTAAGACAATTCCTTAAAAAGTTGGAATTAGAAATACCATTTGACCCAGCCATTCCATTACTAGGTATATACCCTAAAGAAGTGAGAGACATGACAAGAACAGACATATGCACACCCATGTTCATCACAGCACTATTTATAATAGCCAAAAGATGGAAACAACCTAAGTGTCCACCAACTGAGGAATAGATAACCAAAGTATTTTCCATGCACACAATGGAATACTATGTAACCCTAAAGAATAATGCAGAATCTGCAAAACATCACATAACGTGAATGAACTTGGAGCATATTATGCTGAGTGAAATAAGTCAATCACAGAAGGACAAATACGGTATTAGTCCATTATTGTAAAAGTCAAGGAAAGGTTTATCTATGGAAGGAAATTTTCTTTGTTAGTTACCAGGTGTGGGAGGGAAGGGCAGGGAACACTGTTAGATAGGTAGAGATGAGTATTGATTTGGGTGAAGAGAAGGGCAATGTACCAAATGTGAGTGATCAACACAGTGGCATTGAGGAAGAGGAAGACATAGAAAGGTACATGGAAGGTACAGACAACAAAGATGAACCCTTTTGCACATACAGTACTGCGTTGTCAGTGAAGGCAAACATGGGTATATGGGTTGATAGATGGGTGGGCAGGCTGAACTATTAGATATATCTATTTAGTGAGGAATATACCCAAGACCATGTACAGGATTGGCAGACAATGGTCCTATAAGTGTATTTGTATGATCTGTAAGAATTCCCAGGTGTATAGTAGAGTTGACAAGGGACAAGATTGTAGTCACTTCTTGGTCACAGCCAGCTACCCAGAGGCACCAAGTAGTTGAACCGGGGGGCTCGGGACCATAGTCACAGGGGACATCAATCTCAATTGGCATAAAATACTACACAAAACATTGTTCCACCTCCTACTTTGGTGAGTAGTGACTGGGATCTTAAAAACTTGCAAGCAGCCATCTAGATGCAATGATGGGTCTCTCCTCATCAAGAGCAAAGAAGAATGAAGAAAACCAAAGATTCATGAAAACAATTAGTCCTAGCAACTAGTACACCATGCGATCCACAGCATATACAACCGTGAGATCAGAAGAGCTAGATGGTGCCTGGCTACCACTGTCAACCACTTGGGGGTCCTGGACAGAGAGGGAGAGCAATGTAGAACAAAACTCAAAATCATTTGAAAAAAAAAAAAGATGGGGGGACCAGGTTTGGTGGTCTGATAGAGCCTGGTGGAACTACTGAGACTATGGCTCCTAGCTGCCCTTCAGGTCTGAAATTGAACCCACACCTGGGGCTTCCAGCCAAACAAAAGACAGGCATATGAGTTGAACATTTACCTCAGGTAGATACACTCCTTGGAGAGAACAATCATGGGAGAAAGAAGGGCTGTTTATGCACAGGGAGACAGCTCAGAGGGCAGGAGTACATGGAAGGATGGACACGGGGAAGAGGTAACAATCTGGAGGAAGTGGGAGGGGAGCTACTGCATTGGGGTAAATTGTAGTCAACATCATTTGACAAAGTGTATGTAAACTGCTATATGGAAAGTGAATTTGCTCTCATCCAGATGGCTGGTGAAGGACTGAGAGGTGGCTCAGCCGCTCAGGGCCACACCTCAAAGCCACCTGCAGTTCCAGGGGCCACCCTAACAGGTTGGCACCAATGCAAAGGAATGATGTCAGACATCAGGACAGGCTTCATGCAGGGACCAGCTGCCCTCACACACTGCTGGTGCCATGTGACTGCAATCACAGTTTGGGAAAAATTCTGACTGCAGGGCTCTAACTTTAATCCCTGCATTCTATGAGTGGGATCAGTGGTAGGTGGTTAGTGTAAGAGGACCCACATCAGAGTCTCTGCAGCCCTGCCGAAAGGACAGCAGAAAGGCATCAGTCTTGGGTCAGCAGCAATGAAAGGCTCCATCAGTGAGTGTGTTGCAGTGAATAACTTGGTGTGGCTTTTCTAGCCATTTTTTAGAAAAAAAAAGAAAAGAAAGAAAGAAAGTGAATTTGCTCTGTAAATTTTCACCCAAATCACAATAAAAATAAATTAATAAAAATAAAAAATAAACAAATTTAATCAATTACTATTTCTTAAATTTTTGGTGCAATTAAAAAATTAGACAAATTTGGAATCTGTGAAACTGAAGAAAATTACATGTTCTGTGTTCCAAATGCTAAAAATAATTATTTGAAACAAGCATGGATATTAAGTTTCATTGTACACACAAAACAACAGAATGGCAGATTATAGGTGAGTTGTGAGAGTCTGTGGGTGGAGGGCAGTGCATTTGTGAACTTAATTTGAGATCATCACTGATCAGAGGCAGGAGTCATTAAAGTATTTTGTTGCTACTGAAGCTACATTAAGTAAAACCAGAGAATTTATATAAACACAGAATGTGTTGTGAAAACAAAGGGCAAGAATGTAGTTGGCACTGAAAAGCCATTCTAAACACTGAAGGTGAGCGCTTTTCAAATTTTTGTGAATCACACTTAGCAGTTCCTGTGCTGTCAGCTCCATTCCTTTCTCTCTCTTTCTGCAAACAGATTTTCTCTACTCTGCACTCATGACCCATTAGAACAGTCAAGGCTACTAGGTTTACATGTTTCGGTGCCAGCACATGCAGTAACAAGAGGTCTCAGTCTCCAACCCAAATTTCTGGGAGAAAGAATGTGATTGGGGAGTTCCAGTAAGATGGCAGAAAAGGCAGAAAGACTGCAGAGAGCCTCTTCAACAAAGAAAAGGGAAAACAATTAACACAGACACAGAAGATAATCCTGGACCCCCGAGTCTTGAAGGGAAGGATATAGAAGTGGACTAAACCCCAACTAGCAGAAGAATTTGCATGAAAATACAAAAAAAGGAGACAGACGGAGCTGCAATCTGGCAGCAATCCTGAGCGATCCTGAGCGATCTTGATGGCATGGCACAGACAGCTTGAAGATTCCTGAGTGGTGCTAGAACCTAAGAACTAACCTAAAAATCAGCCCTGCTAGCCAGGAACTGCACAGAGAACTGCTCTGGTGACTGGGGAATAAATGGAGAAGGTGAAGAAAAAGGTGGGTTGAGCTGTTGACTTTTGCTGGTCTGGAGGGTGCCGCCATTTTGAATGTTTAAAAGCAGCTTGATGATTTTGGATATTTAAAGAGACAGCACTCTCACAGATTCCTGGGGCTTAAGAACATGTTCTGCTTTCCAGCAACCCCAAGGACACTCTGGAACTGCAAGACTGAAAAGGTACCACATTCCTCTCGTTACTCTTATACCCCACATCTGCTTGGTGAATGGAGGTGCGGCCATCCCCCACTAACACCTACCTTCTGGGCCCACAGGAACTCCATCATAGTCTGTGTGCTCAGACAGAGGCTGGGTGCCCTGCCCTGTCCTCCACCGATTTTTTATTTTCTCTTTTTTTATTTTTATTTTTCTCTTTTTCGTTTTCTTTTTTCTGGTGATTGTTGTTGTTAGGTACAGTTGAGTCATTTCTGACTCATAGAGACCCCATGCATGGAAGAATGAAACACTGCCCAATCCCACGCCAGCTCCATGAACCCTGCTATACTTGAGCCCATCGTTGCAGCCACTGTGTCAAACCATCTCATTGAAGGCCTCCCCCTCTTTCCTCGACCCTCCACACTACCAAGCATGACATCCTTCTCCAGGGAATGGTCCCTTCTGACAACATGACCAATATAGGTGAGACAAAGTCTGACCATTCTCACTCCCAAGGAGCATTTCGGGAGCACTTCCTCCAGGACAGATCTGTTAGTACTCTTAGCAGTCCATGGTATTTTCAGCATTCTTCACCAACACCACAACTCAAAAGCATCAACTCTTCCTCAGTCTTCCTTATTCATTGCCCAGCTCTCACATGCATATGAGGCGATTGGAAATATCATGGCTTGTGTCAGGCACACCTTAGTCCTCAAGGAGACATCCTTGCTCCTCAGCACTTGAAAGAGTTCCTTTGCGGTTGACATTCCCAATGCTACACGTCGTCTAATGTCCTGACTGCTGCTTCCGTTGGCATCGATTGTAGAACCAAGCAACGTGAATTCTTTGACAACCTCATTATTCTCTCCATTTATTGTGATGCTGCTCATTGGTCCAGTTGTGAGGATTTTTGTTTTGTTTATATTGAGATGTAATCCACACTGCAGACTGTATTCTTCAACCTTCATCAGTAAGTGCCTCAAGTCATCCTCACTTTCAGCAAGCAAAATTGTATCTGCGTATCTTAGGTTAATGAATCTTCCTCCAATCCTGATGCCACATTTTCTTCATATAGCCCAGCTTCTCAGATTTTATTAGCTCTGCATATAGATTGAATAAGTGTGGGGAAAGGATACAACTCTGACGCACACCTTTCTTGATTTTAAACCACGTTGTGTTCCCTTGTTCTGTTCGAACGACAGCCTCCTGGTCAAGGTACAGGTTCCTTATGAGTACAATCAAGTATTTGGAAATTCCCATTCTTCTCATTGTTATCCATAATTTGTCGTGACCCACACAATCAAATGCCTTTGCATAGTCAATAAAACACAAGTAAACATCTTTCTGGTGTTCTTTGCCTTGAGCCAAGATCCGTCTGACAACAGCTATGATATCCCTTGTTCCACGTCCTCTTCTGAATCCAGTTTGCATCTCTGGAAGTTCTCTGTCAGTATACAGCTGCAAAAGTTTTTGAATTATTTTCAGTAAGATCTTACTTGCATGAGATATTAATGATATTGTTCTATAATTTCCACATTCTGTGGGATCACCTTTCTTTGGAATGGGTACAAATATAGATCTCTTCCAGTCAGTTGGCCAGGTAGCTGTCTTCCAAATCTCTTGGCATAACCCAGTGAGTGCCTCCAATGTGGCATCTGTTTGTTGTAATATCTCAATGGGTATTCCATTATGATGAAAGATGAGAAAATATCCATTCAGGATATATCCCGGAGCCTTGTTCTTCACGAATTCTTGCATTGCACCTTCATCTTCCTCCTTCAGTACCATTGGTTCTATATCATATGTCACTTCCTGAAATGTATGAAGATTGACCAGTTTTTTTGGTACAGTGACTCTGTGTATTCCTGCCATCTTCTCTTGATATTTCCTGCATCATCCAATATTTTGCCCATAGAATCTCTCCAGTATTGCAACTCGAGGCTTAAATTTTTTCTTCAATTCTTTCAGCTTGAGAAATGCCGAGCGTGTTCTTCCCTTTTGATTTTCCAACTCCAGGTCTTTGCACATTTCATTATAGTAATTGG
>NW_006925778.1:9456-9941 GCF_000298275.1 Orycteropus afer afer | reverse complement strand
AAGCAGAAACTAAGGGAATTTGTTAAAACCAGACCAACCTTACAAGACATGCTAAAGGTTGTCCTTTGATCAGAGAACCAAAAACAGCAAATAAGAACCAATCATTAATACACAAGATGACATATGCCAGAAACCACAGCTATGGACATATCCAAAGTAAAATGAGCTTACAAGATTGTAAACAGGGAACCAGAGATATCAATTGGAGAGTGAGGACAACTACAAACAAACAGAGGGAAAAGACTGCATAGTTACAGAATTTATAAATGGTGAGGAAGTTAAGAAAGTTGAAAGATAGAATGGACTGTTCTAGACCTGGGCACAGAATTATAAATCATAGGGTAACCTCAAAGAAAAATGATAAACCTTCACATCACAATAAAAAAGACAACAAGCACAAATATTCAGCATATAATAAAACAACAGCAACAAAGGAAATGATAACACAATTCATAAACATAATGAGCTCAGCACAGAAAATAATA
>NW_006925778.1:8469-8928 GCF_000298275.1 Orycteropus afer afer | reverse complement strand
GGACAGGCTAAATGATTAAGTATGTCTATGAAAGAGGGAATGTATCCAAGATCATATATAGGTTTGGCAGACAATGGTCTTATAAGTTTATGTGACTGATCAGAACTCCCAGGTGTATAGTAGAGCTGACAAGGGGCTAGGTTGTGGTCACTGCTTGGTCACAGCCAGCTACCCAGAGCCACTGAGTAGTTGATCCTGAGGGCTTGGGACCATAGTCACAGGGGACATCAAGCTCAATTGGCATAATCTACTATACAAAACATTGTTCCACTCCTACTTTGGTGAGTAGCGACTGGGATCTTAAAAGCTAGCAAGCTGCCATCTAGATGCAACGATGGGTTTCTTCTCATCAAGAGCAAAGAAGAAAGAAGAAAACCAAAATTAATGGAAACAATCAGTCCTCACGACTGATACACCATTCGATCTGCAACCTATACAACTATGAGACCAGAAGAACTA
>NW_006925778.1:3295-7943 GCF_000298275.1 Orycteropus afer afer | reverse complement strand
AAAAAAAAAAAAAAAAAAAAAAAAAGAAGAAAGTGCCAAAATCAACACCTTAACCCAACTTCTCCAACTATTAGAAACAGAGCAACCACAAAGCACACAGTTACCAGAAGAAAAGAAATAACAAAAAAATAAATGAAACAGAAAATAGAAAAAAAATCAACATGAGAAGCTGGTTCTTTGAAAAGATTAATAAAATCAACAAACCACTGGCAAACTTAACAAAGGCAAAGAAGGAGACAATGCAAATAACACAATAAGAAATGAAAGAGGTGATGTCCAAACAGCACCAACAGAAATAAAAAGAATAATATTAGAATATAATGAAGAACTGTACTCCAATATAACTGAAAACCTAGAAGAAATGGCCAGATTTCTAGAAACACATTACTTACCTAAAGTAATACAGACTGAGTTACAAAATTTGAACAGGCCCATAACAAAAGAAGAAATTGAACAGGTCATAAGAAAATTACCAACAAAAAAAATCGCTTGACCCAGATGGTTTCACTGGGGAATTCTACCAATCATTCAGAGAAGAGCTGACTACAATTCTCCTCAAACTATTCCAGAACATAGCAAAGGATGGATTTTCTCAAATTCATTTTATGAAGCAGCCATGACACTGATAACAAAACCAAGCAAAAGTACCATTAGAAAGGAAAACTATACACCAATATTACTCATGAATATGGATGCAAAAATCTTCAACAAAATCCTAGCCAATGTACTCCAAGAAGATGTTAAAAAAATTATAAATTAAGATAAAGTGGGATTCATACCAGGTATACCAGAATGTTCCAACATTAGAAAAACAATTGACTTAATTCATCTCCTTAGTAAAAGAAAGTAAAGAATCACATTATCATATCAATAGATGCAGAAAAGGCACTTGATAAAATCCATAAGCCATTCCTGATAAATACTTGCAAGGAAATAAGAATAGAAGGGAAATTCCTTAACATAATGAAGTGCATATATGTGAAACCAGCAGCCAATATTATTCTCAGTGGAGAGAGCGTGAAACCATTCCCTTTCCATTCCAAACAGGAATGAGACAAGAATGCCCTCTATCTCCATGTCTATTCAACATTGTATTGGAAGTCCTATTCAGGGCAATAGGCAAGAAAGGGAAATCAAAGGCATCCAGATTAGTAAGGAAGAAATGAAACTATCCCTATTTGCAGATGATATGATCCTGTACCTGGAAACCCAAGAGACTCAGCAAGAAAACTACTGGAACTTATTGAAAGATTTAGCAGTGTCAAGGTACAAGATTAACATACAAAAATTAGTTGGATTCTTCTACATCAGCAAAGAGGTCTCTGAAAAGAAATAAGGAAATAAATATAATTTGCAATAGCTACCGAAAAGATAAAACTCTTGGGAATAAATCTTACCAGGAACACAAACAAACAAAAAACAAAAACAAAAAAATCCCAAACTCACTGCCATTGAATCAGTTTCAACTTATAGTGACCCCTATTGGGTTTCCGAGGCTATAAATCTTTACAGAAGTAGATCACCCCTCTTCCTTCCATAGAGCAGCTTGTGGGTTTGCACTGCTGATCTTCTGATTAGCAGTCAAATGTCTTACTCTCTACACCACCAGAGCTCCAAAAATTATACAAAGAAAACTAAAAAATACTACTTCAAGAAACTATAAGAGATCTACATACTGTTTTAGCCACTATCTCATTTTATTTATCTTGGTCAAGACCTGCCCCCTCACTAGTGGCCATGTGAACCTCAGCCTATATGACTATGGAAGTTAAGGCTGTTGTCAACTTGGCTAGGCCTGGTTGAGTGGCTATGCAGCTGGATGTTGTTATTTCCCATGGTGAGACTGGCAATCAATTCCATGGTGGAATCTACTGGAGCACCTGAGTAGCTGCTTTAAAGATCTGGTCTACTTCCAGTATATAAGAAGTAGCTTTGAGAAAGGTCTCTATCTTTTTGGCATATTTGAACCCTCTGTATACTCTAGTCTTCATTCATCAGCCTGCCATGCCTTGTCAATCTTGGGACTTTTAATGGATTTGAATCAATGGCCTGCTGTGTGGTTTGGTAATATAGGGTGTTTTGGTTACCAAATGCCACTCTAATAGAAATATACCACAAATGGAATGGCTTGAACAAATAGGAGTGTATTCTTGTACAATTTTGGAGGCTAGAAGTCCAAGTTCAAAGCACCAGCTTCTAGAGGCTGAGTGAAAGCCCCTCAATCCTGGGCTTCAGCTCTGCCTCCTGCTCCCAGCCCACTGAAGCTGGAGGCTTTTCTTCACTCAGGCAGGTATTGGTTGCTGAGACTGACAAACTGAAGGTCTGTAAGTAAAAAGGCATAGTCCCAATGTTACCAAACAACATGACAGGCTACTAATTCAAGTCCAGAAGAGGTCCTAAGATTGGCAAAACATGGCAGGCTATTGAACAATGACTTGGCTATTCAAGAGTGCCAGAATTCTGGAGACTCTCCTCAAAGTTGCTTCTTATATGCTGGAAGCAGCCCACATCCCTAAACAAGCTACTCAGTTGCTCTAGTAGATTCTACCATGGAGTTAATTACCAATCTCACCATGAGGCGTAATACATCCAGCTGCTCAGCCACTCAACCAGGTGCTGCCAAGTTCATACACAACCTTAACTACCATATCTGTACTGTGCCATTCCACTAGTCTACCTTGAATTTGTCAGCCTCAGCAGCCTGCAGCTGCCTGAGTGAAGCCTCTAGCTTCAGTGAGCCGAGAGCAAGAAGCAGAGCTGAAGCCCAAGGTTGAGGGGCTTTCACCCAGCCCCTAGAGTCTGGCACCTGGAACTCAGTCAGACTAACCTCCAAAATTAAGAGAATAAACTTCTGTTTGTTAAAGCTGTTAGAGCTGCACTAGGTAACCAAAATAATGACCATGAGACCAGAACTAGATGGTGCCTATCTATCACTGTCAACTACTCAGAAAGGGGTCTGTACAAGAGATCCTGGACAGAGTGGGAGAACAATGTGAAACAGAACTCAAAATCATAAAAAAAAAAAAAAAATAGAAAGAAAGGACCAAGTTTACTGGTCTGCTAGAGCCTGGTGAGACCTCCCAAGACTATGGGCTCTAGGCACCCCTCAGGCCTGGAACTGAACTCACTCCCAGGACAATAGACAATAGACAGGCATATAATGTGAACAGTTACACCAGCTAGATATGTTACTTAGAATGATCAATCATAGGAGAACAGAAGGGCAGCGTTTGCACAGGGAGATAGCTCAGGGGGCAGAAATGCATAGGAAAGAAGGACACAGGGAAGAGGTAACTACAGGGAGGAAGTGGGAAGACAGCTGTTGCATTGTGGAGATTGCAGTCAGTGTCATGAAATAAAATGTGGTTGAACTGCTGTATGGAAAATGAATTTGCTCTGTAAACTTTCACTGAAATCACAATAAAAATTAAAAAAAAGAAAGAAAGAAACTATAAGAGAACTGCATAAATGGAAGAACATACCATGCTCAAGAATAGGAAGAATGAACCTTGTGAAAATGTCATTTCTACCCAAAGAAATCTATACATTCAATGCAATCCTGATTCAGATTCCATTAGCATTCTATAAAGACATGGAAAAACCAATCACTAATTTTGTATGGAAAGAGACCTCTGATAAGCAAAGCACTACTGAAGAGGAACAACAAAGTAGGAAGTCCCATACTCCCAAATCTAAAAGCCTACTATACAGCCACACTTATTAAAACAGCTTGATATTTGTACAATGACAGACCCATAGAGTGGTGGAACAGAATTGAGAAACCAGAAATAGATCCATCAACCCAGGGTCAGCTGATTTTTTACAAAATGCCGAAATCCATTAAATGAAGAAGAGATAGTCTCTTTCACAAATGATGCTAGCAAAACTGGATATCCCTCTGAAGAAAAATGAAACAAGATCTATATGTCACACTATACACAAAAATTAACTCCAGATGGATCAAAGACCTAAATGTGAAACCTAAAACTATAAAGTTCATCAAAGAAAAAAATAGGGCCATATTTTGGGCCCTAACTTATGGCATAAATTGACTATAAAGCATAATCTAAGAAGCACAGACAGCAGAAGATAAACTAGATGATGTGGCCCTTCTAAAAATTAAATTCTTATGTGCATCAAAAGGCTTCTACAAAAGAGTGAAAAGAGAACATACAGAATGGGGAAAAAATAGTTGGCAATGACATATTGGACAAAGGACTTATCTCTAAAATTTATAGAAAATTCCAACACCTCAACATCAAAAAGACAAACAATCCAATTAAAAAATGGGCAGAGGACATGAAGAGACACTTCACCAAAGAATTTCTAGATAGGTTGGGAAAAAAATAAAATAAAGGCATATATATATAAACAAAAAACCAAACTCACTGCCACTAAGTTGATTCAATTCATAGTGACCTCTTCTTGGGTTTCTAAGGCAAACAAACTCACTGCCATCGAGTCAGATCCAACTCATAGCGACCCTTCTTTGGGTTTCCAAGGCTGTATATCTATGGACGTAGATTGCCCAACCTTCCTTCCGAGGAGTGGCTGGTGTGTTTGAACTGCCAGCCTTCTGGTTAGCAGGCAAATGTCTTAGGCTATATATATATATATATATATATATATATATATATAGTCAGGCAAT
>NW_006925778.1:0-3160 GCF_000298275.1 Orycteropus afer afer | reverse complement strand
TGAGTATATGTATATGTATATGTATGTATGTATATATGAATATTTATCCCCAAGTCCTTCAGTGCAGCTTGGACTTCTTCATTCAATACCATCAGTTGTTTTTCACATGTTACTACCTCTTGAAATGGTTGAATGTTGACCAATTCTTTTTGGTCAACACAATTGTTTTTTGCACAGTACAACTCTGTGTATATCTCTATTCTCTCTTCTTTTTATGATTCCTGCATTGTTTAATACTTTCCCGAATAATTCTTCAGTATTGCAATTCCAGGGTTGAATTTTTCTTCAGTTCTTTCAGCTTGAGAAATGCCAAGCATGTTCTTCCCTGTTGGTTTCCTAAATCCAGGTATTTGCACATTTCATTTTAATTCTTTAGTTTATCTTCTCTAGCAGCCCTTGGAAAACTTTGATTCAGCTCTTTTATTTCATTATTTCTTCCATTCACTTTACCTACTCTAAGTTCAAGTGCAAGATTCAAAGCCTCCTTTGACATACATTTTTGTCTTTTCCTCATTTCCTGTCTTTTTAATAAGCTCATGATTTTTCTTGTATGGTGTCCTTTATGACATCCCTCTACTCATCTGGTCTTTAGTCATTAGGATTCAGTGTATGATATCTATTCTTGAGTTGCTCTTGTTGTTGTCAAGAACCATCGAGTTGTCTCCGACTCACAGCAATATGAGTTTCTGACTCATACTTATGTACAAAAGAACTAACCACTGCCTGGTCCTGTGCCAGCTTCACAATCCTGGCTATACCTGAGCCACTGTGCCAATCCATTTTGTTAAGTGCTTTCCTCTTTTTTTTATTGATCTTCCACTTTACCAATCATGAAATCCTTTTCCAGAGAATGGTCCCTTCTGACAACATGACCAAAGTAGGTGAGAGGAAGTCTGGCTATTCTGGCTTCCAAGGAGCATTCCAGCTGCACTTCTTTCAGGACAGATTTCTCAGTTCCTTAGCAGTCCATGGTATTTTCAGCATTCTTTGCCAAGACCACAACTCAGAACTTCAACTCTTCTTCAGTCTTCGTAATTCATTGTCCAGCTATCACATGCATATGAGGCAATTGAAAACACCATGGCTTGGGTTAGGTGCATCTTAATCTTCCAGGAGACATCTTTGCTCTTCAGCACTTGAAAGAGGTCTTTTGCAGCAGATTTGCCCAGTGCAATAAATATCTGATGTCTTGACTGTTGCTTCCAATGGTGTTGATTGTGTAACCAAGTACTATGAAATCTTTGACAACTTCAATCTTTTCTACATTTATCATGATGTTGCTTATTGGTTCAGTAGTGAGGATTTTCATTTTCTTTATGTTGAGGTGTAATCCATACTGCAGACTGTAGTCTTCAATCTTCATCAGTAAGTGCTTCAAGTCATCTTCACTTTCAGCAAGCAAAGTTGTGTCATCTGCATATCACACGTTGTTAATGAGTCCTCCTCCAGTCCTGACGCCACATTTTTCTTCATATAGTCCTGCTTCTCAGATTATTTTCTCAGCATACACATTGTATAAGTATGTTTATTGAAAGGAGAGAACCCTGATGCACTCCCTTCCTGATTTTAAACCAAACAATATCCCTTTGCTCTGTTCTAATGACAGGCTCCTGGTCTATGTACCTGTTCCTTCTGAGCATATTTAAGTGTTCTGGAATTCCCATTCTTCTCAAGGTTATCCATAATTTGTTATGATCTACAGAGTTGAATGCTTTTTCATGGCCAATAAAACATAAGTAAACATCTTTCTTGTATTTTTTGCTTTTAGCTAAGATTCATCTGACACCAGCAATGCTATCTCTCATTCCATGTCCTCTTCTGAATCCAGCTTGCATTTCTGGAAATTCCTAGTCAATATAGTGCTGCAACCAGTTTTGAATTATCTTCAGCAAAATTTTACTTGCATGTGATATTAATGATATTCTTTGATAATTTCCACATTCTGTTGGCTCACCTTTCTTTGGAATGGGTACAAACATGGATATCTTTGAGTCAGTTGGCAAGGTGGCTGCCTTCCAAATTTCTTGGCATAGGTGATAAGTGCCTCCATTGTGGCATATCTTTGTTGAAACATCTCAATGGGTATTCCATAAATTCCTGGAGCCTTGCTTTTTGCACATTCCTTCAGTGCAGCTTCAATTTCTTCCATAAAACTGGTAAGTGGGGGTAGGTGTGAGAAATTATTGAATTCTTCATAATTATATAATATAACAGAAAAATGAAGTAATTTTTTAGAAGTTATGCTCAGAAGGAGGTATTAATCTTGGATATAAGGACAGTTCTTCTAAAAGATAAGATTGAGTATATAGAAAACCTGATGTTACATTCACCCACATTGAGGTAAAAACATGTTTACATTTGTAAGCCTACACTAACCATGTTCCAAACAAGGCTAGTTCTAGATCTGGGAAGAAATTACAAAAAGTGATTTAAGCACTTATAGTGTCTTGGCAAAAACTTCAAACCATTGCGTATATTGCTCGTTACTGAAGTTGCAAATTAAGAGATAGATAGAGGAAAAGCTAGGTGAGTTCAGGAAGAAGTAACATCTCTAAACCAAAACCATATCCACTGCCATCCAGTCGATTCTGACTCATAGCGACCTGCACTGGGTTTCCAAAGCAATAAATCTTTATGGAAGTAGATTGCCTCATCTTCCTTTGGAAGAGTGGCTGGTGAGTTTGAACTGGCAACATTCTGGTTAGCAGTCAAATGTATTAGTCACTGTGCCACCAGAACTTCTTAGAAGTAACTTTTAGAGGGCTAGAGTTCCTGATTAAAATTCTAGTTCTTCCACTTCCCAGTTACATAACCCTTTGAGAATTGACTCAATGGCAGTGGGTGGGTGTGGTAACTAAGGTTGTGTGTCACCTTGACTGGGCCTGGTTTTGAATGGCTATGTAGCTAGATGTAGTTATTCCCTGTAATGTGACTAGTAATCAACTCCATGGTGGAATCTGCTGTGTGTAGCTTAGCAGCTGCATTAGGGAAATGATCTTCTTCCAGCATATAAGAAGAAGTTTTGAGGAGGCGGGGCAAGATGGCGGACTAGGCAGAAGGATTGCACAGACCCTCTTCAACAAAGAAAAGGGAAACCAATTAACACAGACACAGAAGATAATCTTGGACCCCTGAGCCTTGAAGGAAAGGATGCAGATTT
>NW_006925777.1:2926-7388 GCF_000298275.1 Orycteropus afer afer | reverse complement strand
TATGAGTAACCAGTGGCAGCATTGAGGAAGAGAAAGACAAAGAGAGATACATGGGAGGTACAGACAACTAAGATGAACCCTTTTGCACATACAGTACTGCGTTAGCAGTGAAGACAAACATAGTTATACAGGTAGATAGATGGATAGAGAGGCTGAACTATCAGCTATGTCTATGAAATGAAGAGTGTATCCAAGAACATGTATATGGTTGGCAGATAAGGGTCCTATAAGTTTATGTGAATGATCAGAATTCCCAGGTGTATAGTAGTGTTGACAAGGGGCAAGGTTGTGGTCACTGCTGGGTCACAGCCAGCTACCCAGAGGGACCGAGTAGTTGAACTTGTGGGCTTGGGACCATAGTCTCAGGGGACATCAAGCTCAATTGGCATAACATACTATACAAAATATTGTTCCACTTCTTACTTTGGCTAGTAGCAACTGGGATCTTAAAAGCTAGCAAGCTGCCATCTAGATCCAATGATGGGTCTCTCCTCATCCAGAGCAAAGAAGAATGAAGAAAACCAAAATTCATGGAAACAACTAGTCCTAGCGACTGGTACACCACCCAATCTGTAGCCTATATGACTATGAGACCAGAAGAAGTAGATGGTGCCCAGCTACCAGTGTCATCCGCTTGAAGGGGATCTATGTAGGAGACCCTTGATTGACAGAGAGAACAATGTGGAACAAAACTGAAAATCATTTGGAGAAAAAAAGTGGGGGGGCAGGTTTGCTGGTCTGATAGTGCCTGGTGGAACCACTGAGACTATGGCCCCTAGGTGCCCTTCAGGTCTGGAATTGAACTCACTCCTCTGGTTTCCAGCCAAACAAAGACAAGCATATGAGTTGAACCTTTACCTGAGGTGGATACACTCCTTGGAGAGAATAATCATGGGAGAAAGAAGGGCTGCTTATGCAGAGGGCATCAGCTCAGGGGGCAGGAGTGCATGGAAAGATGGACACTGGGAAGAGGTACCATAGGGGAGGAAGTGGGAGGGGGCTGTTGCATTGTGGTGAATTGTGGTCAATGTCATGAGACAAAGTGTATGTGAACTGCTGTATAGAAAGTGAATTTGCTCTGTAAATCTTCACCCAAATCACAATAAAAAAAAAAAATGGTGATTTGAATGCAAAAGCTGGAAACAAAGAAGCATTGGTATTTGGAAAATATGGCCTTGGTTACAGAAATAGCTGCAGAGATTGCATGATAGAATTTTGCAAGACCAACAACTTACTCATTTCAAATATCTTTATTTAACAACATAAATGGTGACTATACATGTGGACCTCACCAGTTGTAATACACAGGAATGAAACTGACTAAATTTGTGGGAAGAGGTGATGGAGAAACTCAATACTATCAGTCAAAACAAGATCAGGAGCTGACTGTGGAACATAATATTAATTGCTCATATTCAAGATCAAGTGAAGGTGAATAAAATTAAAAAAAGTCCACAAGAGCCAAAATATTACCTTACTCATATCAGACCTGAACTTACAGACACATTGAACACCAATGACTTCCGACCAATGAGTTGTGGGATAACATTAATATCATGCATGAAGAAAGAGAAAGATCAGTAAAAAGATAAGAATGGAAAAAGTCCAGAATGGATGTCAAAAGAGACTCTGAAGCTTGCTCTTGTATGGAGAGCAACAAAAGGGAATGAAAGAAATGATGAAATAAAAGAGCTGAACAAAAAATTTTCTTTCAAGACAGCTAGAGAAGACAAAGGAAAGTATTATAATGAAATGTGTAAAGACCTGGAATCAGAAAACCAAAACCAAAAGGGAAGAACATGGTCAGCATTTCTTAAGCTGAAAGAACTGAAGAAAAAATTCAAGCCTCGAATAGCAATATTAGAGGATTCTATGGGCAATATATTGAGCTATGTACGAAGCATTAAAAGAAGATGGAACAAATACACAGAGTTACTGTACCTTTGGTTGACATTCAACCATTTCAGGAGGTAGCATATGATCAAGAACCAATGAATTTGAAGGAAGAATTCCAAGCTGCACTGAAGGAATCAGTGAAAAACAAGCCCTCAGGGTTTGTGAGATGCAGTGCGGGAGATGCTTACTAGTTTATGCCAAGAAATTTGGAAGAGAGATGCAAAGTCAACTGACTGGGAAAAATCCATATTTGTGCCCATTCCGAAGAAAGACAATCCAATAGAATGGAAATTATTGCACAATATAATTAGTAATCACATACAAGTAAAAATGCATGGAAGATAACTAAAAAATGGTTGCAGTAGTATATTGAAAGGAAACTGTCAGAAATGTAAACTGGATTCAGAAAAGGACATGGAACAAAGGATATCATTGCTGATGTCAGATGGATCTTGGCTGAAAACAAAGATACCAGAAAGATGTTTACCTTGTTTTATTGATTATGCAAGGCATTTGACTCTGCAGATCATAAAAATTATGGGTAACATTGTGAAGAATGAGATTTACAGAACACTTAATGGTGTTCATGAGGAAACTGTACATAGAACAAGAAGTTCTTATTCAAACAGAACAAGGGAATACTGTATAGTTTAAAATCAGGGAAAGTGTGTGTCAGCATTATATCTTTTCATCATGTTCATTTAATCCGTATACTGAGCAAATAATTCGAGAAGCCGAACTACATGAAGAAGAATGGGGAGTCAGGATTGGAGGAAAACTCATTAACAACCTGTGATATGCAGATGACACAACCTTGTTTGCTGAAAGTGAAGACTGGAAGCACTTACTAATGAATATCAAAGACTATAGTTTCCTGTGTAGATTAGACCTCAATATAGAGAAATCAAAAATCCTCATAAGTGGACCAATATGTAACATTACAATAAATGGAGAAAAGATTGACATTGTCAGGGATTTCATTTTATTTACTTCCACAATCAACCATGGAAGCAGTAGTCAAGAAATCAGAGGTCATATTACAGTGGGCAAATCTGTTCCAAAAGAATTCTTTAAAGTGACAAGAAGCAAAAGGCATCACTCTGAAGGCTAATGTGGTCTTAACCCAAGCCACTGAACTTTCAATCACCTCATATGCATATTAAAGTTGGAAAATGAATAAGGAAGATGGAAGAAGAGTTGATGCCTTTGAATTGTAGTGTTGGAAAATAATATTGACAATATCATGGACTGCCAGAAGAACTATCAAATCTATCCTGGAAGACATGCAGGCAGAATGCTCCTTACTTCTAAGGAATGTGTAAGAATGGCCAGTATTCTTCTCACCTACTTTTGGTCATGTTGTCAGAAGGAACTAGTCTCTGGACAAGGATATCATGCTTGATAAAGTAGAGGGTCAGAGATAAAGAGGAAGACACTCAATGAGATGGATTGATACAGTGGCTTTAAAGATACAAAAACCAAACTCACTGCCGTCGAGTTGGATCCAACTCAAAGTGAACTCTCTTTGGGTTTCTGAGGCATTGTCACTATGGAAGTAGATTGTCCAGTCTTCCTTCTTAGAAGTGGCCGGTGGGTTTGAACGAATGGCCTTCTGGTTAGCAGTCAAATGCCTAAGGCACTACGTCACCAGAACCTCAAGCATAAACAAGGATTATGAGGATGGCCGGCACCAAATATTATTTTGTTCTGTTTTACATAGAGTTGCTTGCTATAAGTCAGAACCAACTTGACAGCACCTAACAACAACAACAATCCACGTAATCCTTATATGTAGACATGACTTTAAAATAGATAATGACTGTGCAAAGTAGTTGTCTAGAGAATCTATTCCAGGGATTTAGTTATGCCTCCATACAGTTCTGAACACTTCTGGGAGAACTGGCTTCAGGTTTCCAGCACATACTTTGAAAAGTTCTTGATGTTGACAATTCTTTTTTCTTCATGGCATGATTTAAATTTTGGAAGCAGGCCTTTATGAATTGAACTGTATCCCACTCAAAATTATGTTCTCAAAAAAGTATTGGAATCCAAAAACCAATATCAAATCCATTCGCAAATTATGTTAGCTTAAAATATCCTTTTGATCACCTCTACATTTAATTCATCACTATTTGTTTTCCTCACCAGTATTTGAAAATACTTATTTCTAGACTAAGCACTTTATAGAATTTCCTTTCTTAAAACTTTATCCCTTGATCTGTTGTCATGTCTTTATTTTTTCATAAATAACTTTTATGACTACTAGTCATTTCCCATCTTCAAACATATGTTAACGAGTGTCTTTGTCTAGTAACTAATACCTAGTCCATTGTTGTTATATTTATAATTTTTAAGATTTTCCTCAGATGAATATTTTTTCAATGATTGTGAAAAAATATATTGAGATTGTTAACTGCATTTTCCCTAAATGTTCACAGCCAAAGACTGAATAACTTTGAAACTCAGGCTTTTCAGTCTGTGAAAGCATCATTTAGTGCATTATCTCAGATCTAATTACATTTGGTCCCCTCATCATTCATTCTTTGTTTCAAAAAAATAACTTTTC
>NW_006925777.1:0-511 GCF_000298275.1 Orycteropus afer afer | reverse complement strand
CTCAATTCTATTCCATTGGTCTATGTATCTGTCATTAAACCAGTACCAGACAGTTTTAACTACTGTGGCTGTATAGTAGGTTTTGAGATCCGGCAGTGTGAGACCTCCTACTTTTTTTTTTTTAATAGTGCTTTGCTTGTCTGAGGTATCTTTCCTTTCCATATAAAGTTAGTGATTGGTTTTTCCATATCCCTAAAGAGTGTTGATGGGATCTGGATCGGGATTGCATTGAATGTATAGATTGCTTCGGGTAGAACTCACATTTTTACAATGTTCTATCTTCCAATCCACAAACATGGGATGTTCTTCCATTTATGTAGATCTCTTATGGTTTCTTGAAGTAGTTTTTTATAGTTTTTGTTGTAGAGGTCTTTTGTGTCCCTGGTAAGATATATTCCCAAGTATTCTATTTTTTTGGTAGCTAATGTAAATGGTATTGATTTCCTTATTTCTTTTTCAGCAATCTCTTTGCTGGTGTAGAGGAATCCAACTGATTTTTGGATGTTGATCT
>NW_006925776.1:7157-10089 GCF_000298275.1 Orycteropus afer afer | reverse complement strand
CCTGGTGTTTAAAACCCAGCGAGATGCACCTGGTGCACAGGTAACAGCCCAGCTTATAGACTGAGACAGACTAGGAAGAAGGAAGAGGCCATCCACCTCTCAAAGAATTGGCCAGAGAAAACCTTATGAATAGCAACAACAACTTCTTAATATTGATTCAGGTGTGTTGGGTCGCTTTGCTGTTTTCTTTGTGATGGTGAAATCACTGTGTGTAGTGTGGATATGTGTTTCTGCTTTTCGTACAGGGGATTTAGAATTCAAAGCATGAGGTTTTATGGTAATTGGCTAAATATGGTATCTTCTATTGAATGAGTAAAGTTATTGGCGGAGAACAACTATTGAATGAGTGAAGTTATTGGCGGAGAAGGTGGGAGCAGAAGAAGGAAAGCTTAGTGCTGCTAGGGTTGGTTATTAGGGCTTAGAGCTGGATATTATTGATGAGGTATGTATTTTCAAGATCGCGGCTCGACCTCAGGAAAAAAAAATTCCTCTTGTTAGAGGGTCACAAGTTTCTGCTGATTTCAGGCACACTTAAAGGCCCCGCCTCCTTGGCCCCACAGCTCCAAAGCACGGCTCCAGGGCAAAATTGGAGTGAGCGTGCTAAGCTGCAGTTTTTCTGCTCTCCATTCCCCATCTGCCTGCGGTGGTGTTGCAATCCAGCCCAACCAGCAATGGTCGGGTATGGAGTTTATCTGGGATATCACCCACCTGTAGCGCCAAAGATGTGTGCAATTTTAGGGGCGTAGGACTCGGGCGAGTGCCTAAGCAGGCTCTTACTTATGACGTATTTATTTGCAAGACCGCGCCTCAATCTTGGGAAAGACTCATATTATTAAAGGGTCACAAATTTCTGCCAATTTCATGCACACTCAAAGTCCCTACCTCCACAGCCCCACAGCTCCAAAGCACGGCTCCAGGGCAAAATTCAGGGACCAGGCTCAGCTGCAATTTCTTTGTTCTCTGTGCCCCTTCTGCCCGTGGTGCTGACTCAATCCAGCCAGACCACCAATGGCCGCTCTCGAGTTTGTCTACGATACTGCCCACCTATGGTGCCAAAGATGCATGCAATTTTAGCTGTGGTGTATTCGGGGGAGTAACTGACAGTGATCTGCATTCCCAATAACCATGGGAAAGAAAAGCATGGTGTCTCCCCGTCTGACCCACACCCACTCTGTAATCTGCTGGGAGGGTGGGAATTAGCCTTTCTGGTGCACCAGTGAGATCTCCACCTGTGTGAGAGGAATGGTGTCTGTGACCCGCTGCCCCCTCACCTCCCAAATTACCGACAAACTCAGCCGCTGGAGACAGGTCTTTGCCACTGCCTGCTGGAATATTGTATTGGTCGCTGGTAAGCTGCTATAATTGATCTCGTTTTTGGCTTGGGGATCTTGGGCTGCCAGCTCCACCCAGCAGACAGTGACTACCCCAGAAAGGTTTTCAATGGTCTCTCTTAGGTGCCTATTCATCTTCCAGCAATAGCTCTTTCCTAAAATAAAAATCTCCCTGTACCTTTTCTCCAATTCTGCTCTTCTGTGTTTGGTGTAATCTGGATCAGTGAGCTGTTCAGAGCGCCAAAAATCTCAATTCAAACTGTTGTACCAAGTTCTTAAAGTTCTTAGATGCCAGAAGGAAAAAAAGGTGGTGCTCACTGGCGAGACTCCATTTTGAATTCCTCTGTTCAGCTTTTTAACATCATCTTTCTACCATTTGTTTTAGGTACTCTACTTTTAAAAGCAAGTTTCAGAGTCTCCCTGACATCCATTTTGGTCTTCTCTTCCTTTCCTGCCTTTTAAATACTCTTTTGCTTTCTTTGTATATGATATTTTTGATGGCAACCCACAACTCATCTGTTCCTGCCCACAGGTGTTGAATACATCAAGTCTATTCTTCAGGTGGTCTCTAAATTCAGGCAGAATATACCCAAGGTCATATTTGGTGTTATCATGGGCTTGTTTTAATTTTTTATTTAGCTTCAACTTAAACTTGCATATGAGCAAACAGCAATCAGCAGCCTGCTTCACAGTCAGCCACTGGTCTTGTTCTTTTGTTTCTTTCCACAGATGTAGTCAATTTGACTCCTGCATATTCCATCTGATGAGGTCCACATGTATGGTCACCATATATGTTGTTTAAAGAAGGTATTTGCAATTAATAAGTCATTGTTCATGCAAAACTCTTAATCATGAGATCTCTAGCATCATTTTTATCACCAACGTAATATTTTCCAACTACCTATGCTCCTTCTTTATTTCCAACTTTTGCATTCCAATCACCAGGAATTATCAACACACCTTAATTGCATGTTTGGTCAAATTCAAACTACAAAGTTGGTAAATATCTTTAATTTCTTCATTTTTGGCTTTGGTGGTTGGTGGGTAAATATGAATAATAGTAGTATTAACTGGTTTTCCTTGTATCCATATGGATATTATCCTATCACTGACAGCATTGTATTTCAGGATAGATCTTGCAATATTCTTTTTGATGATGAATGCTACTCCATTCCTCTTTAATTTCTCTTTCCAAGCATAGTAGGTAACAGGATTGTCCAATTAAAAATGGCCAATACCAGTCCATTTCAACTCACTAATGCCTAGAATATTAATCATTTCACTTTTGACAACTTTTAATTTTCCTATATTCTTACATTCCATGTTCTGATTATTAATGGGTGATTGCAGCTGTTTCTTCTAATTTTGAGTCATGCCACATCAGCTAATGAAGGTCCTGAAAGATTTACTTCATCCATATTAGTAAGGTCAACTCTACTTTAAGGAGGCAGCTCTCCCCCAGTCATATTTTGAGTGTCTTCCAACCTGAAAATCTCAGCTTCTGCCACTATATCAAATAATGTTTCAGTGCTATTCGTAAGGTTTTCAGTGGCCATTTTTTTCAGCAGTGAATCTGGGCATGTCTTTCTTCCTAGTCTGTT
>NW_006925776.1:4951-6492 GCF_000298275.1 Orycteropus afer afer | reverse complement strand
CTTCTGTAAAAATTTACAGCCTTGGAATCCAATTGATGGCAGTGGTATTGTATTTTTCAGCTCCAGTATTTGTCTGGCTCTTTTTCAAAATTTCTCTTTATTTATTTTTTTAAACTTTGTTACTGTACTGTTCTCCCAATTCCTTTAATTCTTGGTGTTTTCCTTTACCTACTTGAACATACTTAAAACAATCATCTTAAAGCTTTTTTTTTCTATTAAGGTCATTAGTTGGGCTTCCAGAGATATGGTTTTTGTCATTCTTGTCATTGTTTCTTTAATAAATGGTGCTGGGACACTTGAGTTCCACCTGCAAAAGAATATAATTGGATCCTTACCTTATACCATACATGAAAAATAACTAAAAATGGACTAACAACCTAAATGTAAGTGCTAACATCATGAAACCGTTAGACTAAAACAGGGATAAATCATCATGATCATGTATTTAGCAATAGATTGTTATATAAGACACCAAAAGTGTGATCAAAAAATAAATAAATAAGTTGGACTTTATCAAGGACATTATCAAAGGATGTTATTCAGAAAGTGAAAAGATAACCAGTTGCTTATTCCTATAGTGGGATATTCTTCCAATAATGGAAGAAAATATTTGGAAACCATGCACCTGATAAGGGTTTAATATCCACAATATATAATGAGCTCATACAACTCAACAAGAAAAGAAACTCAATTTAAAAATGGGCATAGAACTTGAAGATATTTCCTCATAGAATATATATAAATAGTGAATAAGAACAGGGGAAAAAAATACTCACTAGGGAAATGCAAATCAAAACCACAGTGATATACCACTTTATAACCACTAGGATGATTATTATCAGAAAAAAATGAAATAACAAGTGTTGGTGAGAATGCAAATAAGTTGAAACACATTGCTTGTGGGAATGTATAATGATGCAGCTGCTGTAGGAAGCAATTGGGCAATTGTTCAAAATTTCAACATAAAGTTACCATATGACCCAGAATTTCAATTCCTGGGTAGATACCTGAAAGAAGTGAAAGTGGGGATAAAAACAGATACTCATATACCAGTGTTCATAGCAGCATTATTCACAATAGCCAAAAGGTGGAAACATTCCATGTGTTCATCAACAGATTAATGGATAAATAAAATGTGGTATATACATACAATGGAATATTATTCAGCCTTTAAAACAAATGAAGTTCTAATACATGCCATGGCATGGATGAACCTTAAAAACATAATCCTGAGTGTTCAGAGACAGGTTTGATATGGAGGAAGGGAAACTCAATATAACAAAAGCAAAAACTAAAAAATCCAAACATGTTGTCATTGTTGTTATGTGCCAGTGAGTAGGATCCAACTCATAGCAACCCTATGTATGATAGAAGGAAACACTGCCCAGTCCTGCGGCATCCTTACAATCCTTGCTATAACTGAGCCCATCATTACAGCTTCTGTGTCAAACCATCTCATTGACCGATGTTATTTGTTAGTGACTCTGTGTATTCCTTCCATCTTCTTTTGATGCTTCCTGCATCGGTCAATATTTTGCCCA
>NW_006925776.1:3109-4381 GCF_000298275.1 Orycteropus afer afer | reverse complement strand
GTTTATTCCATCTGGTGAGGTCCATGTGTACAGCTGTCATTTATTTTGTTGGAAAAAAAGTATTTGCAATGACTAAGTTGTTGGTCTTGCAAAATTCCATCATGCAATCTTTGGCATCATTTCTATCACCAAGGCCACAATTTTCAACTACCGGTGATTCTTCTTTGTTTCCAACTTTTGTATTTCAATCACCACTAATAATCAATACATCTTGATTGCATGTTTGATCAATTTCAGACTGAAGAAGTTGGTAAAAATCTTCCATTTCCTCATCTTTTGCTTTAGTGGTTGGTGAGTAGATTTGAATAATAGTAGTATTAACTGGTCTTCCTTGTAGGCGTATGAATATTATTCTGTCACTGACAGCATAGTACTTCAGTATAGATCTTGAAATGTTCTTTTTGACAATGAGTGAGATGCCATTCTTCAATTTGCCATTCCTGGCATAGTAGACCACATGATTGTCTGATTCAAATGGCAAATACCAGTCCATTTTAGCTCACTAATGCCTAGGATATCAATCGTTATGCCTTCCGTTTCATTTTTGACAACTTCTAATTTTCCTAGACTCATACTTCATACATTCCAAGTTCTGATTATTAATGGATGTTTGTTGCTATATCTTCCCATTTTGAGTCATACCCCATCAGCAAATGGAGGTGCCTAAACCTTTTCTCCATCCATGTCTTGAAGATCATCTCTACATTGAGGAGGAAGCCCTTCCAAATTCATATTTTGAGTGTATTGTAACCTGAAGGGCTCATCTTCTGGCACTATATCAGACAATGTTTCAGGGTTATTCATAAATTTTTCCAGTAATAGATAAGACAGTGTTTCACTGCTATTCATAAGGTTTTCAATGGCAAATTCTTTGAGAAGTGGATGGCCCCTTCCTTCTTCTGAGTCTGTCTTAGTCTGGAAGCTCCGCTGAAATCTGTCCACCATGAGAGACCCTGCTGGTATTTGAAATACAGTGGCATAGCCTCCAGTCTCCCAGCAACATGCAAGTAACCACAGTATGACAAACTGACAGATGAGTGGTGGAAAACAAACAAACAAACGTTATGCTGAGTGAAATAAGCCTGACACAAAATGACATATACTGTATGATCCCACTTATATGAATTATCGAGAATAGGAACATGTATAGAGACAGAAAGTAGTTAAGTGGCTACCAGAGGTTTGCAGGATGGGGAATTGAGAATTATTGCTCAATGGGATAAGAATTTCTATTTGGGATGATAAAAAATTTTGGAAAGAAATTGTGGTGAT
>NW_006925776.1:0-2749 GCF_000298275.1 Orycteropus afer afer | reverse complement strand
AGAGGAGGAAGGAAGATGGCATTGTACTGATAACCCACACATTTGATCCCTCTTCCAACTTAGACCCTGAGTAACTAGGTAAAGCAGATACAAATAATGATACTGGAGCAACTAAGGAGAAGATAACTATTAGATTCAGTGAAGGTGAAGAAAAAGAGCAGATTATACAACTGGGAAAAATAAATGAGCCCATTTAGCTGGCAGAGAAATTGATGGAGAGAAATACAAAAGAGGTCAACAAAGGGAAAGAGGGAAAAAATCACAGAACCCACAGGCAGTGGGGACACAGAATAGCCACACTGGGAGTTTTTCATGGTGACCAAGGGCTCTGAGTGAGTATAATCTTACTGGGAAATGGATCAAGACACCCCCCCCCTTGGCTTGAGCTGCCACAGAGTCCAAAAAGGAGTGGGGGAAAAGGAGAAATTCCCTTTGAGTAGGTGGAGCCCCGGAGCAGGTATATTGCAGTGGGTTTGAGTTCAACCCTTCCAGGACCACTTTTAGCACAGAGTGGAACAGGATACTGGGTTTTTGTGGCTTCTAAATCTAAGCAAAAATGGTGGTCTTCTATCCATTGGGGTCTCTGTCGGTTTTGGACCATGGGTCTTTGATTGGAAACAGGACATCATCATTAGCAGACATCTTAGAAGGACACAGATTACCCTGCCTGTGCCTGCATCACAGACTGAATTATCTCACCCCAAAATCAGAAAACTCCTCTACCTTTCTATCCTTGGGCTCACTTCTCATGCCTTTCTTTTTCTTTTTCTTTTTCTTTCTTCCTTTTCTCCTATTCCACATCCAATAAGAGGAACACATTAAACTTCCACCAGGCAAACATAAATATTACACTGAACACCTCACCAATAGACAGGTAATACCAATAGCTCCTATGCCACAGAATCTACAACAGATGGTGGACAACACCTGCTCCTCCCAACTCCAAATCCTCTTCACAACAAACAGAGACCTGCACCCACAGCCCACCAGTTATTCCATTAAGAGAGAGCTGGACAGCGATCCAATATAAAAAAACAAACAAAACCCACTGCCGTCGAGTCAGATCTAACTCAAAGCCACCCCTCCTTGAGTTTCTGAGGCAGTATCTCTACAGAAGTAGATTGCCTGGTCTTCCTTCTAAGGAGTGGCTGGTGCGTTTGAACTTCCAGCCTTCTGGTGGGCAGTCAAATGCCTTAGACACTAGGTAATAACCAAAGAAGTACACTTGCTTTACACTTTCAGATATAGTAAAACATAAAATCAGGGTGAAACAAATCAATACATAACTAACAATTAAAGACAAAAGACAACAACTTCAAAATATCTAGGAAACAATAGACAACCTCAAATCAAAAAAAAAAAAAAAAAAAAAAAAAAAAAAAAAAAAAAAAAAAAAACAGGACAAGACAATAGAAGTAAACCCCCAGGCTAAGGAATTATCTATTGTTCTGGTTACCTAGTGCTCCTCTGACAAGAATATACCACAAATGACAGGAGCTTATTCTTACAATTTAGAGGCTTTAAGTCCAAGTTCAAAGTGCCAGGCTCTAGGGGTTGTGTGAATGCCCCTTGACCTTGGGCTTCTTCAGCTCTGCCTTTTGCTCCCAGCCCACTGAAGCTAGACACATCTCTTCACTCAGGCAGCTACTGGCTGCTGAGGCTAACAAGCCCAAGGTCTACAAATAAAATGGCACAGTCCCAATGTTACCAAAACACATGGCAGGCCATTAATTCAAGTCCATTGTAAGTCCCAAGGTTGGCAGAGCATGGCAGGCTGTTGAACAATGCCATGGCTACATGCAGAGTCCAAGCATGCCATAAAATAGGGACCATTCCCAAAGCCAGCTACTTATATACGGGAAGCAAACACCATCCCTAAAGCCATGGAGTTGATTACCAGTCTCATCATGGGGAATAATTACCACCAGATGACCAGCCACTCAACCAAGCCCAGCCAACTTGACACACAAACTTAACCACCACATCTATCATGGAAGAAGAACAACCAATAGAAATACATGAGATGGAATCAGAAGGTATATATATAAGACTCTTAAAGAGCTCAAGGAAACTATGAAGAGAAACAATGAGAAGATAGAAGGTACCTTGGAAGCATTTAGGAAAATTATTCAAGAACAAAATGACAAGATAAATATACAACAAAATCTCATACAAAAACAGCAATTAGAAATCCAGAAGATGAACACTAAAGTCATGAAGACAGATAACACAGTGGAAGGATAAAAGAATAGACTGTAACTGGCTGAAGAACACATTTACTGACTAGAAGATAATCCCTTGATGCCAGCCTGTATGAAGAAAAATCAGAACAACGATTTAAGAAAAATGAAGAGAACCTGAGTTATATGGGATGACACAAAAAGAAACAATATATACCTGATTGGAATACCAGAACAAGAGGAGGGGAAAAAAAAAAAAAAAACCCACTGAGAAAATTGTCAAAGACTTGAAAATTTCCCCTATATCATGAAGGAAGAAAAGATATCAATGAAGCCCATACAGGATTGATCCCAAGAGAAAATCACCAAGACATATCATAAACAAACTCTCCAAAACCAAAGATAAAGAAAGAATCTTTGGAACAGCTTGGGAAAAACGAAATGTAACCTAAAATGGACAACCAATAAGACTAAGCTCTGATTTCTTAGCAGAAACCATGCAGGCAAGAAGGCAACAGGATGGCATATATACAACCTTGATGGAAAAGAACTTCTAACCAAGGATTCTA
>NW_006925775.1:8601-9607 GCF_000298275.1 Orycteropus afer afer | reverse complement strand
AGTTATGCCCATCTGTTTTTCCTGCATTACCTCTGTATGAATGTTGCCCCTCTGGTGCCTCATTGTCTATTGCTCCAAGGGATGTATTTCCGTAGAGTATGTGGGTGCGTCACCCAGGGTTGAGTGGTCTGCATGTGCATCTTTTTAACTATTGTGCTGAGAGCCAGCCCCTGGGAGTGAGTTTTATTCTAGGCCCAGAATGTATCCCAGGGCCATAGTATTGAGGGTCTCACCAGACTCCATTCAACCAGTAATTCTGGTCATTATTGAGTTTTTGGATTTTGTTCCATATTTTTCCTTGCACTCTATCCAGGATCTCCAGATGGGATCCTCTCCTGAGTGGTTGGCATTGGTAGGCAGGCACCATCTAGTTCTTCTGGTCTCGAGGGCCATAGTGTCCTAAGGCTGATTGCTTCCAAATGCCCCCCCCTTTTTTTTCCACTCTTCTTTGCTTCTGATGCTAGGAGACCATTAGCTGCATCTTAGATGGCTGCTTGCAGGCTTTTAAAACCCCAGTAGCTACTCAAAAATATAGAAGGAGGAACAAGACTTTTATGTATTTTGTTGTGCCATTTGAGTCTGGTGTCCCCCAGTACTATGGTCCTGACATGGTAGATCCATTGGATCTCTCTCCCACAGTGTCTGAGTGTCTGTGAGGGATTGCTCTGTGTCTGTCTTCTATTGTTTCTGTAAGGATTGCAGGTATTTTGTATCAATAGTGTCTGTGCAAGATTAGCCTGTGCTGAATCTATCCTTGGTCTAGAGTATACTCCTCTTCACTGACCCCCATCTGGTCCTCTCTGGTGTTTATGTGTTTATCTGTGGCCTGGTGTTTGGTGTTAATAGTAATGCAGTACTGTGGGCACACTGGTTGGTATTAGCATCTGTCATCTATCTCCTATGTGTACAATTCAGTGTCCTCCATTTTCCTGTTATCATGGTGGTCTCAGACTCTTTCTACATATCCCTCTCCCAAACCACGTCAGCGTGTGGGCCCCAACTAGCC
>NW_006925775.1:7252-7930 GCF_000298275.1 Orycteropus afer afer | reverse complement strand
TTGTTATTTTCTGACCCATTGAACTTTGCTATTACTGCTAGAGTGAGATGATATCTCATTATTACTTTGATTTAACCCAAGGAGGGGTCGCTATGAGTCGGGTCCAACTTGACGGCACATAACAACAACACAACAACAATGACTAATGATAGCAAGCAATTTCTCACATGTTTGTTGGCCACCAGTATATCATCTTTGGTGAAGTGTCTGTTCAAGTTTTTTGCCCATTTGTGAATTGGGTTATTTGTCTTTTTGGTGTTGAGGTTTTGAAGTTTTCTATAGATTTTGGAGATAAATCCTTTATCAGATAGGTCATAGGCAAATATTTTCTCCCAATCTGTAGGTTCTCCTTTTACCCTTTTGATGAAGTCTTTCGATATGCATAAGGATTTAATTTAAAAAAAGTCCCAGTCATCTAGCTTCTCTTCTGCCTCCTGTGCATTCTGGGTTATGCTTGACAGGCTATTTATGCCATAAATTAGGGTCCTGAGATTTGCCCCTCTTTTATCTTGAATGAAATTTATAGTTTTGGGTTTTACACTTAAGTCTTTGATCCAGGTTGAGTTGGTTTTTGTATAGGGGGTGAGGTAGGGGTCTTGTTTAATTTTCCTGCAATTGAATATCCAATTTTGCCAGGACCATTTGTTAAAGAGGCTGCCTCTTCCACATTTAATGGGT
>NW_006925775.1:5637-6958 GCF_000298275.1 Orycteropus afer afer | reverse complement strand
ATTGCTTTAGTATTGACATTTTCACAATATTCAGTCTACCTATCCACGAACAAGGTAGGTTCTTCCATTTATATAGTGCCCTTATTGTTTCTTGTAGCAGTGTTTTATAGTTTTCTTTGTATAGGTCTTTTGTTCAGCAAATCCTCCAGTTGTTAGAGGGTCGTCACTTTCTGCCAGGCTCAGACACATGCAAAAACCCTGCTCTCAGGCCCCTCCATGCCAAAAAGCTGACCCAAGACAATTGGCCCACACAGTGATCTGCGGAGGGTGTTCCTCCAAGGCTTCCACACTTGGCGGCGCCTATGATCTCTTGGCTTGGGTTTCAGCAGTGCTGGAGGGAGGGAAATGCCTGCTCGCACTCAGTGGACTCAAGATTACCCTCAAAGTCAAGCACAGGACTCTCCGTGCCAAAAAACTGGCCCAAGCCCATTCTCGCCATCCGCTGCAGGAGTTCCTCCCAGGACCCACCCACTTGCAGTGTTAATGGTTTCTGCTCGGGTTTCAGCAGTTCTGGAAGTGTCTGGTGACACCTATCAGACCTAAGTTTACCGATAAAAGCAGGTGCTGAAGGTAAATCCGTGAGGTGGACACTGGTATACTGGTGTGGTACGTCTTCTTTCTTAATCCAGGGAGGTCTACGAAGGCCCTTCTAGCCTGCTGGTCGCGCTCCCCCAGGGAGGTTTCTGATGGCCTTTCTTGCCTGCCGTTCAGCACTCTGAAGGGCAGATTCCTCTGTTTTTGTTATTTTCCCCCTGCCCCTTTCTCCTTTCTAATCCTACTCCCCTGAGTTTGGTGCACTCTGACTCAGTGAGCTGTTCAGACCACCAGAATCCCTATTTCAAAATGATGCATCTAGTTTTTCAGGCACTAAGATGCTAGAGGGAATTAGCATGGGGACTACTGACTAGATGCCATTTTACAAGTCCTTGGGATCACCATTCTTTAAAATGGGTACAAATATGGATCTCTTCCCATCAGTTGGCTAGGTAGCTGTCTTCCAAATCTCCTGGCATAGCCAAGTGAGTGCCTCCAGTGTGGCATCCATTTGTTGAAATGTCTCAATGGGTATTCCATCAATTCCTGGAGCCTTGTTTTTCACCCCTTACTTCAATGCAGTTTCAACTTCTTCCTTCAATATCATTGGTTCTTGATCATATGCCACCTCCTGAAATGGATGAACATCAACCAATTATTTTTGGTACATTGACTCTGTGTATTCTCTCCATCTTCTTTTGATTTTTCCTGCATCATTCAATATTTTGCCCATAGATTCTTTCAATATTGCAACTCAAGGCTTAAATATTTTTTTCAGTTCTATCAG
>NW_006925775.1:2240-3962 GCF_000298275.1 Orycteropus afer afer | reverse complement strand
ATGTATTTTGTTGTTGTTGTTGTTTGCCGTTGAGTTAGACCCAACTCATAGCAACCCCTCCTTGGGTTTCCGAGGCAGTATCACTATGAAAGTAGATTGCCCCATCTTCCTTTCGAGGAGTGGCTGGTGGTTTCTATGTATAGGATCATGTAATTTGCAAATAGAAATAGCTTTATTTCTTCTTTGCCAGTTTTGATATATTTTATTTCTTTTTCTTGCTTTATTGCTGTGGCTAGAATTTCCAACACAATGTTAAATAGAAATGGTGATAGAGGGCATCCTTCTCTGGTTCCCGTTCACAAGAGTAATGCTTTGAATCTTTCTCCATTACCAATAATTTTGGCTGTTGATTTTGTATATATGTTCTTTATTATGTTGAGGAATTTCCTTTCTATCCCTATTTTGCTGAGAGTTCTGAACAGGAACAAATGCCAATTTTACTGAATATCTTTTCTTCATTGATTGATATGGTCATATGTTTGTTTTGTTTTGTTTTGTTTATGTGGTGGATTACATTGATTGTTTTTCTGATGTTGAACCATCCTTGCATACCTGGTATGAATCCCACTTAGTCATGATGTGTTATTATTTTGATATGCTGTTGGATTCTGTTGACTAGGATTTTGTTGAAGATTTTTGCATCTATATTCATGAGGGATATTGGTCTGTAGTTTTCCTTTTTACTGATGTCTTTCCTTGGTTTTGATAACAAGGTTATGCTTGCTTCATAAAATGAGTTAGGGAGGATTCCATTCTTCTCTATGTTTTGGAAGTTTGAGTAGGATTGGTATCACCTTCCTGAATGTTTGGTAAAATTCTCCAGTGAAGCCCTCTGGGCCAGGACTTATTTTGGGGGATTTTTTTATTTTTAATGACCTGCTCAATTTCTTCTTTTGTTATGGGCCCGTTCTAATATTTTATCTCCATCTGGATAGTTTAGGTAGGTCTTGTGTTTCTAGAAACTTGTCCCTCTCTTCTAGCTTCTCAAATCTGTTGGAGTACAGTTCTTCATAATATTCTGTTATCATCTTTTTTTTTTTAAATTTCAGTTAGAGTGATGTTGCCCTTTTCATTTATTATTTGTGTTAGTTGCTTCTTCTCTTTATTTTCCTTAGTTAGATTTGCCAATGATTTTTCAAATTTGTTAATCTTTCTGAAGAACCAACTTCTTGTTTTGTTGATTTTCTCTATATTTTTTTTTCTGCTCTGATCTTTATTATTTCCTTACTTCTGGATACTGTGGGTTTCTTTTGCTGCTCTTTTTCTAATTGTTGGAGTTGTTGAGTTAAAGTGCTGAGTTTTTCTTTCCTCTTTTTTTTAATATGTGCATTTATTGCTATAACTTGACCTCTGAGTAATGCTTTTGCTGTGCCCCATAGATTTTGGTAAGATATATGTTCATTCTTGTTTGTTCCTACAAATTTTTTTATTTTACACTTTATTTCTTCTGTTACCCAGTATTTTTTGAGCAGAGTGTTATTCAGTTTCCACATATTTGATATTTTTTCTCTTATCTTCCTATTATTGATTTCCAATTTTATAGCACTGTGATCCAAGAAGATGCTTTGCAGTATTTCAATATTTTTTTTTTCAATTTATTGAAGCTTGTTTTGTGTCCTAACATATGATCAATTCTGGAGAATCATGCATGTGCACTGGAGAAGAATGTGTATTGTGCTTTTGTTGGGTGGAGTGCTCTGTATATGTCTATGAGGTCAAGTT
>NW_006925775.1:0-523 GCF_000298275.1 Orycteropus afer afer | reverse complement strand
TTGGTCTCTGATATTCCAATGAGGTGTATGTTGTTCCCTTTCATGTCATCCCATATAACTCTTAGGTTCTCTTCATTTGTCTTAAATCTTTGTTCTGATTTTTCTTTATACAGGCTGGTACCAAGGGACTTGTCTTCTTGTTTGGAAATGTGTACTTCAGCCAGTTCTAGTCTATGCTTTTGTCCTTCCACTGTGTGGTCTAACTCTGTAATTTTAATGTTCATTTTTTTGATTTCTAACTGCTGTTTTTGTTTGAGTCCTAATTGTGTATTTATCTTGTTATTTTGTTCTTGAATGATTTTCCTGAATTCTTCCAGTGTACTGTCTGTTTGTGGTTTCCTTGAGCTCTTGGAGAGTCCTATATACATATCTTCTGATTTCCTTTTCTGATAATTCTATTGTCTGTTCTTCTTCTGTGATAGATAATTCTTTAGCCTGGGGTTTTATTTCTATTGTCTTGTCTTTTTTTTTTTTTTATTATTTGAGGTTGTCTGCTGTTTCCTAGACATTTTGAAGTTGTTGT
>NW_006925774.1:5332-10008 GCF_000298275.1 Orycteropus afer afer | reverse complement strand
GGAACAAGGGTTATCATTACTAATGTCAGATGGATCTTAGCTAAAAGCAAAGAATACCAGAAAGATGTTTACTTGTGTTTTATTGACTATACAAAAGCATTTGATTGTGTGGATCATAAAAAATTGTGGATAACATTGAGAAGAATGGGAATTCCAGAACACTTCATTGTACTCATAAGGAACCTGTACATAGACCAACTGGCTGTCGTTCAAACAGAAAAAGGGAACACTGCATGGTTTAAAATCAAGAAAGGAGTGCATCAGGGTTGTATCCTTTCACCATACTTATTCAATGCTGAGCAAATAATACAAGAAGCTGGACTATATGAAGAAGAACATGGCATCAGGATTGGAGGAAGAATCATTAACAACCTGCGATACGCTGATGACACAACTTTGTTAGCTGAAAGTGAGGATGACTTGAAATACTTACTGATGAAGATTGAAGAATACAGTATGCAGTATAGATTACATCTCAATATAAAGAAAACAAAAATCCTCACAACTGGCCCTATAAGCAGCATTATGATAAATGGAGATAAGATTGAAATTGTCAAAGACTTCACCTTGCTTTGTTCTACAATTGACGCCAATGGAAGCAGCTATCAGGACATCAGACGACGTATAGCACTGGGCAAATCAGCTGCAAAGGACCTCTTTCAAGTGCTGAAGAGCAAAGATGTCTCCTTGAAGACTAAGGTGTGCCTGACACAAGCCATGGTATTTTCAATTACCTCATATGATGTGAGACCTGGACAATGAATGAGGAAGACTGAAGAAGAATTGATGTTTTTGAGCTGCAGTGTTTGTGAAGAATGCGGAAAGTCCCGTGAACTGCTAAAAGAACTAACAGATCTGTCCTGGAGGAGGTGCAGCCTGAATGTTCCTTGGAGCAAGAATGGTCAGACTTGTCTCACATATTTTGGTTGTTGTCAGAAGGGACTATTCCCTGGAGAAAGATGCCATGTTTGGGAAGGTGGAGGGTTGATGAAAGAGGGGAAAGTCCTCAACAAGATGGATTGCCAAGGTGGCAGCTGTGATGGGCTCAAGTATAGCAAGAATCATGGAGCTGGCTCAGGACCAGGCGATGTTTTGTTCTGCTCTGCATAGGGTTGCTATGAGTCAAAGAGGACTTGATGGCACCTAAGAACAACAACAACAACGTGCAGGAAAGATGTCTGAGCTAGACCAGGAACATTAAGCAGCATTTACTTTTCACATTATAATTTTTTTTCTGATTATGTATTTAATACCTGCTCATTACAGAAAACCTAAAGAATCAGATAAACATAAAACAGAAGATACAAATCAGTTTTACCTCACCACTCAGAGATGGCCATAAAAAAAAAAAAAGCTAGTGTATTTTCTTACTGTCTTTTTTCCATGCATTTGTCCATCAGTCTTAGGCCCACTAACAATATTCTATGAGGTAGGTTACAATAATAAACAAAAATAAAAACAGCTAAATGAGCTTATGTTATTTGTATGTGTGTTTGTGTATGTGTTGAGGGGCAGGGAAAGATCTAGACAATGCACAGTTAAATATAAAATATGTTAGTATAAAATATAAATACATATATATATATTTAAAATAAAAAAAAATCAGTAAATATTTAAAGAAAAGAAAGTAAGCAACATTTAAATGTTAACAAGTAGCATGAAGAAGATCATGTATGGTGCTGGTTCCCAGTGGTGATGGTGCGGGGTGGAGCTTTTTTTTTTTCAGATTTTTTGCTCAGGAAAGATCATTGTGAGCCAGGGACATTTGAACATATGAATGGGATTTGAATGATAATGAAGCAGCCATTTAAAGATTCAGGGGAAGCTTGTTGTTGTTATGTGCCGTCCAGTCAGATCCGAATCATAGTGACCCCTCCTTGGGTTTCTGAGGCAGTATCACTATGGAGTAGATTGCCCAACCTTTCTCCCAAGGAGTGGCTGGTGGGTTTGAACCACCAGCCTTCTGATTAGCAGTCAAGTACCTCAGGCACTATGCTACCAGTAAAAAGGCTTAACAGGTGCAAAACCCATGGAAAAAGAGATACTTGAATTCTGATGTTTTCACTTCACAAATACCATCAACATTTACTTCCATGATTAAGTCTTCTAAAAACATTAATTTTCTTGTGGCTTTATACAATTTAATTATAAGATTGGATCCTCATTTATCTGTCCTTTCATATGTGTTGGAAATTTGGGTAGTTTCCAATTTTTTTTGTAAGTAGGACTATTCTGAACATTCTTGGTGTGGTAGTTAAGTTTGTGTGTCAACTTGGCTGGGCCTGGTTAGTGGCTGGTCAGCTGGGTATAGTTACTCCCCATGGTGAGATGGGTAATGAACTCCATGGTGGAATCTACTGTTGCAGCTGAGTAGCTGTTTTAGGGATGTGGCCTGCTTCCCGTAAATAAGAAACAGCTTTGGGAATGGTCTAGCGAATGGCACACTTGAACCCTGCATGTAGTCAAGTCATTGCTCAGTAGCCTGCCATGCTCTGCCAATCTTGGGATTTTCAATGGACTTGAATCAATGGCCTGCTATATGGTTTGGTAGTATCAGGACTGTGCCTTTTCACATGTCGACCTTGGGTTTATCAGCCTCAGCAGCCAGCAGCTGCCTGAGTGAAGAGATGCCTTTAGCTTCAGTGGGCTGGGAGCAAGAGGCAGAGTTGAAGCCAAGGTTGAGGGGCTTTCACCCAGCACCTAGAGCCTGGCACTTTGAACTTGGACTTAAAACCTCCAAACTATAAGAGAACAAACTCCTGTTTGTTAAAGCCACATTTCTGGTATAGTCTTGTCAGAGCAGCACTAGGTAACCAAAACACTTGGTCATAGATTTCTGCATATATCATTGTTTATTTCTCTGCAATAATTCACAAGAGTCAAATATAATGAACATTCTAGCCAGGTGTTTCCATCTAGTCAGCTTGTCCTCCTCCTGAAATTGTGTTGAAAAAAAAAAAAAATCCACTGCCATCATGTTGATTCTGACTCATAGCAACCTCCATTCGATTTCCAAGGGCATAAATCTTTATGGAAGTAGATTGGCTCATCTTCCTCCTGTGGAGCAGCTGATGGGTTTGAACTGCAGACTTTCTGGTTAGTAGTCCAATGCCTTACCCTCTATACCACCAGAGCTCCTTAGAAAGTGTGTTAGGTTGCTAGAAATCATGACTAAAGGATCTATTTCATTGCTAATCACCAATATTACTACCACTTAAAACTGCAGCAGCAACAATAGCAAAACATTTACCTAACTGAGAAGCAAAGAAAATGTTTATCATTATTATTAATATGCTTACATTTCATTACTGAGGAGGCAAAAATTTTAATGTATTGCTCATTTATACTTTCTTCTCTGAAATGTCTACTTTTCTATCCCTTTATTGAGATTCTCATTAAAAAAAAAAATCTATAAGAGCTCTGTGTTTACCACATATATGGAACTTTTTTTTTCCAATTTTGTATGAGATTTGATTTTATATTATAATTTCATATCATTAAATTAAATTGAGTCTATTAAATTTTTCATTATGGTTCAATGTGTTTTGGATTTTTTTTACACATTTTTGTTTAGCCAAGTATTGCCATCCTTAAAAAATGGTAAATGCTTATCTATCCTTTTTTTTTTTTATTTTTTTACTATTTTGCTTTCTAATTCATGGGGAAGGCAGTTTAGTGTATGCATCTGCCATCATTATTTTCTAAACAGGTTTATTTTCCACACAATTTATCAAATCATTCTTAGTTTCTCCCTGATTTGAGGCACCCCTTTACTGTATGACATATTCTTTATATATATTCTAGAGCCTCTTTCTTGACTTTCCAATTAGTTTCATTGATGTGTTTGTCATTAGAACTTCACTGCTGCAATTATTTTCTTCTTGTTAGGTGCTGTCCAGTCAATTCTGACTCAGAGCTGTCCAATGTATAACAGAACGAAACACTGCTCAGCCCTGGGCCATCTTCACAGTCATTGGTAGGTTTGGGCCCATTGTTGCAGCCATTGTGCCAATCTATCTGGTTGAGGGTATTCCCTTTTTGCTGACCCTCTACTTTACCAAATATGATATCTTTCCCCTAGGAATGGTCTCTCCTGCTAATATGACCAAAGTATGAGAAATGAAGTTTCACAATCCTTTCTTCTAATGAGCATTCTAGCTGTGCTTCTTCCAAGACAGATTTGTTCCTTCTTCTCTAGCAGTCCATGGCACGTTCAATATTCTTCACCAACACCATAATTCAAATGCATCAACTCTTCGGTCTTCCTTATTCATTGTCTAGCTTTAACATGCATATGATGTGATTGAAAATAGCATGGTTTGAATCAGGCACAATGGGAAGGTTTTAATAATAGTGTTTCACAATATAGCTTTATATCTGCAAGTGCAGAACCTCCCTTGTAGCTATTCTTTCTCAAAATTGTTTTTGGGAAACATGCACATTCATATGGCTGTTGGAAATTTGAACTGGTCCAACCTCAGTAGGAGATACAGCAACATCTATCAAAAGCATTTATGTCCAATTCCTGTACTGTTTCCAGATTCTGTGGGGATGAAAGTTACATAGTTTGGGAGTCTGCTTTAGGAGAAAACATGCACACATGAAATTACAGTTACAAATGAAATATGAACGTGAATAATTATATAGAATTAGAAATGAGAATTCAGCAATTTACA
>NW_006925774.1:2446-5232 GCF_000298275.1 Orycteropus afer afer | reverse complement strand
TAATATTTTTCTATAACAAGAATCCCACACTATCCCATGGCCATCAAGTAGATGCCAACTCATAGCAACCTTATAGGACAGAGTAGAACTGCTCCACAGGGTTGCCAAAGCTGTAACTCTATATGGAAGCAGACTGCCTCATCTTTCTCACATGGAGTGGCTGGTGGTTTCAAACAGTTGATCTTTTGGTTAGCAGCGAAATACTTAACCACTATACTACCAGAGCTCCTCACAGCAAGAATAGATTTTAAAATATTATCTAAAGAGAAAAGCCTCAAATAAATCAATGATCGTGAAGATGGTGTGATAGTGGACAATGCTTCATTCTGTTATACATAGCTTGCTATGAGTTGGAAGTTAATGGACAGCAACTAACAACAAAAACATGAAGAAATATAATTTCATCTTGTAGCATGTTTGATCAAAAATTGTTTTTTATTGTTAATTCAGCTTCACAACACTTTATTGATAATCTCATGTGTCAAATTTAGGAAAGCCATTATTACATGAATGACTGTATTTCAGGGCCATTTAAGTTTTCTTTTGTTCTGTTGCTTTCGTTATGTGTCGTTGAGTCACTTCCAACTCATAGCAACCTTATATCCAACAGAACAAAACACTGCCCATGCTGGTGCCATCCTCACCAACGCTACCATGTGCGAGCCCATTATTGCAGGACTATTTCCATTCCTAATCTTAGTCTGGATGCTCTGCTAAAACCTGTCCACTGTGGTGACCCTGTTGCTATTTGAAATACAAGTAGCATAGTTTCCAGCATTATAGCAACATGCAAGCCATAGCAGTACAACAAACTCACAAACAACTGGAAGTCTTTTGTATTAGGCTCATCTTAAATGCTCTCAATTGATAACATTCATTAACCAACTTTTTGTCAGTGCTCTCATTTTAGTGGAGTATTATGGGTTTTGCATTATCTTCTTCCAAGACAGCATTTCATGTTAAATTAGCAAAGCGACAAATTGTGTTATTTATGTATAATTGTATACCCTGAATTACTGAGTATATTCCTAATAGGAAAATATTTCCACTTTTACCTGGCATCAATGTGTAGCCATTGTGTCTTTTTTGATTGTCAAATTTTCTATTACTTTGATAGGAGCTCTGGTGGCATAGTGCCTAAGGCATTTGAATTTCTAACCAGAAGTCTGGTGGTTCAAACCCATCAGCCACTCCTCTGAAGGAAGATGGAGCAATCTACTTCTGTAGTGATAACACCTTGGAAACCCAAGGAGTGGTTGCTATGAGGCAGATCCAACTCGGCAGCAATGAGATTTTTTTTTTTTTTTTTTTTGGGTATTACTTTGATTTGTATATTTTTTCATAAGCAGCATATATATGGATTTTAAAAATATATGTGACAACTTTCTCCATTTATTCGAGTGGTTTACTACAATAGTTGTTGCTAGTTGCTGTTGTGTTACCACTGATTCATGGTGACTATTTTGGTTACTTGGTGCTGCTCTAACAGAAAGATACCACAAATGGGTGGTTTTAACAAACATAAGTTTATTTTCTTACAGCTTTGGAGGCAAAAAGTCTGAGTTCAAAGTGCCAGGCTCTAGGCATTGGGTGAAAGCCCCTTGACCTTGGGCTCTGCTTCTTGCTTCTGGCCCATTGACAACCACAACCATTGCCATGGAGTCAGATCCAACTCATAGTAACCCCTCCTTAGGTTTCCAAGGCAGTATCTCTATGGAAGTAGATTGCCCAACTTTCCTTCTGGGGAGTGTCTGGTGGGTTTGAACCACCAGCCTTCTTGTTAGCAGTCAAATGCCTTAGGCATTACACCACCAGAGCTCCCTAGCCCACTGAAGCTAGAGGTATCTTTCACTCAGGCAGGTGCTGGGTGCTGAGGCTGACAAACCCAAGGTCAACAAGTAAAAAGACACAATCCTGATATCACCAAACCACCCAGCAGGCCATTGATTCAAATCCATGAAGGGTCCCAAGATCTGTAGACAATATGGTTGGCTGCTGAATAGCAACTTGGCTACATGCAGGCTTCAAGCATGCCAAAAAGCTAGAGACCTTCCTCAAAGTTGCTTCTTATGTACAGGAAGCAGACCACATCCCTAAAGCAGTTACTCAGCTGCTCCAGTAGATTCCACCATGGAATTGACTACCAATCTCACCGTGGGGAATAACTATATCCAGTTGCCCAACCACTCAAAACCAGGCCCAGCCTTGGTGACACATAACCTTAACTACTGCAGTGACCCTATGGACATCAGAAGAGAAAGTTGCCCACTCCTTTGTCATCTTCCCCATTGTTGGTATGCTTGAGTCCATTCTTGTAGCCACTAGAGGGCTCATCTTCCAGTAATATTTTGGACAATATTCTATTGTGATCCACAGGGTTTTCATTGGCTAATTTTCAGATGTAGGCCTCAAGGCCTTTCTTCCTAGTGTATCTTAGTCTGGAAGTTCCATTAAAACCTGCCCATAAGTGCCCTTGCTGGTAGTTGAAATACAAGTTTCATGGTTTCCAACTTAATGTCAACATGTAAGTCACCATAGTATGGCAAACTGACACACAGGTGTGAAACATATCATTAGGATACTTGTGGTGTAGTATATTACTTAGTGTGGCTTTTCTACCCATAAGTCTTTGTAAACTCCAAGGTGGGATTTTCTATGAGCAACTGAGGAGCTCCTGATTGCGGAAGTTGTCCACCTGGAGTATTTCTGTTGGGAGTGGCACAAAACAATGTTCTGGGAGGTGCCCACTCTCTCTCAGGTGCTTAGAGTTCTGATGCTATGATTGG
>NW_006925774.1:0-1916 GCF_000298275.1 Orycteropus afer afer | reverse complement strand
TTTTTTTTTGGTAACGTTATGTTTCTTTCCTTTTACTTATTGTGGCAATTTGGATAGAATACAACTAAAATTTTATCTATTTCTAAATTCTCTTAATTTTACCAAATGCATGGGTAAATGAAACGCTATTTCTGTAACTTTCAACAGATAGTAACTTTCATTTTTCTTCCATATATGATAAGGCATTTGACATGGATATAGATTGTACTGTACTTTCTATTCTTCTTCACTTCCCAATTTTACTCATTTAACCTAGAGCTGTGAGTCAATTTATGCCATGAATTTTTGTTTTACCATAAAATCTTTATTTAGCACTTGGATGTGGGGGATGCATTCAATATTATAAGCAAGCTGTAGCAGACCTTGTCAAAGGTTGGCTAATGTCCCTCAGATTTTACTACTACAGTTTTCTTGGTGACATCCAAGCTTTGAGAACTAAGGCATATCTGGCCAAAGCCATGGTATGTTTAATTGCCTCATATGCATGCAAACTCTGGACAATTAATCAGGAAGACCAAAAAAGAACTGATGCCTTTGAATTATGGTTTTGGGGAAGAATAATGAGTATACCATGGACTACCAGAAGAGCAAACAAATATGTCTTGAAAGAAGTACAGCCAGAATGCTCCTTAAAGTGAGGATTGATGAAACTTAATCTCACATACTTTGGACATGTTTTCAGGAGGAACCAGTCCCTGGAGATCTCATACTTGGTATGGTAGAGGATCAATGAATCAACTAGATGGATTGAAACAATGGCTGCAACAATAGTCTCAAACTTTACAATGATTGTGAAGATGGTGACGGACTGGACAGTGTTTCATTCTGTTATACAAGGGGTGGCCATGAATCAAATTTGACTCAATGACACCTAACAACAGCAACATGTCCCACAAGGTAGAGTGGGAAGCTATCAGATAAAGTCAGCCCATTTTGCTTTTTAGTATGTAAAAGAGGTTATTTTGCAGCAGACTTGCCAGTACATTATGTCTTTGATTTCTTGACTGCTGTGTCCATGGGCATTGATTGTGGATCCAAGGAAGATGAAACCCTCAACAATTTCAGTCTTTTCTTTGTTGTTCCTTATTGGCACAGTTGTGAGAATTTTTGTTTTCTTTATGTTGAGATGTAATCCATACTGCAGGCTGTAGTCTTTGATCTTCATCAATTAGAGCTCACATGTTCAACACTTTCAGCAAACAAGGTTGTGTCTTCTGTTAATGAGTTTTCCTCCAATAGTAGGACATGTCTATATACAAAAAACACTGATTACTGAAAGAATCAAGAAGGACAGGAATGAATAATGAATGAACAAGCAAATGGTAGAACACGGCACAATTCTACTTGTCAATGAGATTGTCTTTGCCAACTTACTTGTTTTTCAGTACTGGTGGTGGTTTTTCCAATAGGGCCAGGGGATATTTAACTACTATGCCCACAACAGGAGCTCTAGTGACCTAGTGTGCAAGATATTTGACTGCTAACCAGAGGTGTGGCAGTTCAAACCTATCAGCCACTCCTCGGAAGGAAGATCGGGCAATCTACATCTTAGAGATATGGCCTCAGAAACCCAAGGAGGGCTTGCTATGAGTCAACACCAACTCAACGACAGTGAGTTTGGTTTTTGGTTTCGATGCCCTCAACATTTGTTTTAGGTGTGATATTTACTTTCTGGACAGTAAATTCTTTCTGTAAAAAATGGGCTCAACTTGAGATTTTTATTAAAAGCTTCTTCTTTCCGTAGCAGTATATTCTGTTATGACAGCATTCCCAGATTTTCTGTTACTCTTTAAACTAAAAGCTTCTATGTCACCTTCTGTCACATTGTATTGGTGAGGATAGCCTATAACTCTGCAAAGTATTTTGTGTCTACAAATCAAAGTATTCACCTTTGTCCAAAAAAAAAAAAAAACACC
>NW_006925773.1:6415-7692 GCF_000298275.1 Orycteropus afer afer | reverse complement strand
CTCTCGCAGATTCCTATGGTGGTAGGATTAAGAATTAACCTAAAAATCCCCCTGTTAACTGGGAACTGCAGAGAGGACTGTGCACAGTGGCTGGGGAACAAACAGAGAAGGTGAAGAGACAGGTGGGCTGAGTTGTGGACTTTTGCCAGTCCAGAGGGTGCCGGCATTCTGTAGGTTTAAAAAGTGGCTTGACTGTTTTGGATATTTAAAGAGACAGCATTCTCACAGATTCCTGTGGTGGCAGGACTTAAGAATTAATCTAAAAACCACCCTGCCAGCTAGGGACTGCACGGAGGACTGTGCACGGTGACCGGGGAACAAACAGAGAAGGTAAAGAGAAAGGTGGGCTGAGCTGTGGACTTTTGCTGGTCCGGAAGTTGCCGCCACTCTGTAGGTTTAAAAAGTGGCTTGACTATTTTAGATATTTAAAGAGACAGTGCTCTTGCAGATTCCTGTGGTGGTAGGAATTAAGAATTAACTTAAAAATCACCCTGCTAGCCAGGGACTGCACAGAAGACTGTTTATGGTGGCTGGGAAATAAACGGAGAAGGCAAAGAGAAAGGTAGGCTGAGCTGCGGACTTTTGCCGGTCCGGAGATGCCACCATTTTGTAGGTTTAAAAAGCAGCTTGAATATATTGGATATTTAAAGAGACAGCACTCTCGCAGAATCCTGTGGTGGTAGGACTTAAGAATTAACCTAAAAATCCCCTGCTAACCAGGGACGGCACGGAGGACTGTTCACAGTGGCTGGGGAACAAACGGAGAAGGTGAAGAGAAAGGTGGGCTGAACTGTGGACTTTTGCCTGTCCGGAAGCACTGCCATTTTGAAGGTTTAAAAAACGGCTTGACTATTTTGGATATTTAAAGAAACAGTGCTCTCGCAGATTTCTGGGGCTTAAGAACACGTTCTGCTTTCCAGCAACCAAAAGGACACTTGGGGCCTGGAAGACTGAAAAAGTATGACAATCTTCTTGTTACTACACCTTACACCCGCTTGGTGAACGGAGGTGTGGCCATCCCCACTCCTACCTACCTTCTGGGCCGACAAAAACTCCATCACAGTCTGTGTGCTCAGATGGAGCCTGGGCGCCCTACCCAGTCCTCCACCAATTTTTTACTTTTATTTTTTTTCTTTTCCTTCTTTTTAATTTTTTTTTTCACTTACTTTTTCCCAGTGATTAGTTTGCTTGTATTTGTCCATTTCAAACCAACTAATATTATTAATACTTTTGTCCTTTTTATTATTATTCTTAATCTTCCCCTACCAGGTCCTAGT
>NW_006925773.1:0-2635 GCF_000298275.1 Orycteropus afer afer | reverse complement strand
GAGGTAACTATGGGGAGGAAGTGGGAGGGGAGCTTTTGCATTGTGGTAAACTGTGGTCAATGACATGAGACAAAGTATATGTGAACTGCTGTATAGAAAGAGAATTTTCTCTGTAAATCTTCATCCAAATCACAATAATAAAAAAAAGGACCTCTAGAACCTCACCTCCATGACTAAGATATCAGAACAAATAGATGCCCACCTACCACTACAAAATGCTCTGAAAGTGATCATTGAATAGAGTGGGAGAAAATTGTAAAACAAAGCTCAAAATCATAAAATATACCACATTTATTGGTCTGAAAGAGATTAGTGAAACCCTTAAGAAAATTACCCTTAGTCATCTTTCAAGTCTGGAATGGAACTTGCCCTCATGGCTCAACTTTCCACCAAACAATGATATTATTGTTCACCAAACAGGCCAATAAGATGAACAATAATACTAGAGGAGTATGCACTACTTAGAACAATTAGCCATATTTAATCAAAATAGCACCTTTGGCCCGGGGATAAAGCTCAGAAGGCAGGAAGGAATAAGAAAGAAGGACAAACGTAAATGAAAACACAGCAAGGAAGTGGGAAGAGTGCTGTTACATTGTGTCTGTTGCAATCAATGTCATGAAACAAAATGTATGTGAATTGTTGAGTGGAAAACCAATTTGCTCTGTAAAATTTGACTGAGATCACAATAAACAGTTTTTTAAAAAGGAAATTGAAAAAAAGATTTTGGGAGGTGAGTGCATATTAGAAGTATTTTGTGCAAAGATTATAGAAAAGGGTAGCTACTTGCTCTATTAACCACAGAACAAATTAAAAATTAACAATAACTTTATTTGGCAAAGAAAAAAGACATTGCCACAGTTCTATTTTCAGACACTTTTCACATGAACAATCAATTCTCATTGTCCATGAGTACTTTCAACATCGTACTCTATTCATGAAAATCTCACCTTCCACTTCCTTTTCTCTATTACCAATATTTAAATAATTCCCTCCTTGGTTATATACTCTATGGGAATAAATGTCATGGGCTGTTAGAATATTTTTGTTGATCTGGAAAATTTTACATCTCTGTTACATTCAAATCAAGGCTCCCATGAACTTTTGAATATGCAAAGTTTAGTGCTTTAATGGTCACATTTTAATAAATCCAATGGACCAACTCTGATTATTATTACACTGAATTTCATCATCTGCTTCAGCACAAGATTAAAGATAATTTTAAATTCCCTGTTTGTAATCCAAGCCATGTAGCTATGACCTAAAATGGCTCCCACCAATTTCCCTGCTCCTTCCACCCCCAGTTGTTGAAGAAAGAATCACAAGTAAAAGCCTTAAGGAGACTGAGGACAGAACACTTCTCTTTACTTTTCTATAGGTCATGCATGAACATATATGAATTATATACTTAAGAATATCTAGTGAGTTCAGCAAGATGGTGGCTGGAGAACAAATGGAGAGGGTGAAGAGAAAGGTGGGCTGAACTGTGGACTTTTGCCGGTCTGGAGGGCACCACCATTTTGAAGGTTTAAAAAGTGGCTTGACTATTTTGGATATTTAAAGAGACAGTGTTTTCACAGATTCCTGAGGCTTAAGAATATGTTCTTCTTTCCAGCAACCCCAAGGACACTCGGGACCTGCAAGACTGAAAAGGTATGACATTCCTCTTGTTACTTTTATATCCCACACCTGCTTGGTGAACGGAGGTGTGGCCACCCCCCCACTCCCACCTATCTTCTGGGCCCACAGGAACTCCATCACAGTCTGTGTGCTCAGATGGAGCCTGGGTGTCCTGCCCTGTCCTCCACTGATTTTTTTATTTTTATTTTTATTTTTTTTTCTTTTTCACTTTCTTTTTTCTGGTTTTACTTATATTTACTGTTTTAAAACAACTAATATTAGTAATACTTTTGTCTTTTTTATTATTATTCTTAATCTTCCCCTACCAGGTCCTAGTTTTCAGCATTATTTCTTTTCCCTGTGCCCGGTTGAATTTTTTTTTTTTTTTTTTTTTAATTTAAGGATTTTTCTTTTCTTCTTTCCCCTTTTTTTTTTTTTTTTTTTTTTTTTTTTTTTTTTTTTTTTTTTTTTTTTTTTTTTTTTTTTAATTTAAGGATTTTTCTTTTCTTCTTTCCCCACTTTTTTCCTCATGATTAACCCCATTCCTTGTTTTTCTTTTTGCATTTTTCCTATTTTTCCCTTCATTTATTATTCTCCTTCTCTACCTTTTTATTCTTAGTGCCCTAACCCCAGATATTGCAGGTTTTCCTGTCTTTTCTTCTTTTCTTCTGAACATCATCCACCACATACATAAAACAAGGGAGAAGAACCACATGATAATATCAAGTGATGCAGAAAAGGCATTTGATAAAATCCAACACCCATTCCTGATCAAAACTCTCAGCAAAATAAGAATAGAAGGAACATTCCTCAACATATTAAAGGGCATTTATTCAAAACCAACAGCCAACATTACTCTCAATGGAGAGAGACTGAAACCCTTCCTCTTGAGAACAGGAACGAGACAAGGATGCCCGCTATCACCACTTATATTCAACATTGTACTAGACGTCCTAGCCAGGGCCATAAGGCAAGAAAGGGAAATCAAAAGCATCCAAATTGATAAGGAAGAAGT
>NW_006925772.1:1710-9788 GCF_000298275.1 Orycteropus afer afer | reverse complement strand
TAACCAGAAGGCTGGTGGTTCAAACCCACCAGTCACGCCTCAGAAGGAAAGTTGGACAATCTACTTCCGTACTGATACCGCCTCAGAAACCCAAGGAGGGGTAAGGAGGGGTTGCTATGAGTTGGGTCCAACTCAACGGCACACAACAACAAAAAGAGAGCTTTGTAACACTTGCCTGAGCAGTACAGAAGTCACACTGAGGGGCCTGAGGCCAGAGAAAGACCTGCCTATGGGTAAGGCTGAGAGAGGATTACCTGATCAAGAACTGTATCCTGACATTTTCCCAAATCTGAATTATAACCTGTTACTTCCATATTAAATTCCATAATCGTGAATATGGTCTATGAGTTCAGAGTGGCCAATGCAATAAATTACCTAACACATCAGAGAAGTAGAGAGTGCCTGGGGAGAGGAGAGACAGGTGCTGTCAGAATTGGTGAAAAGGTTAGAATGTGGAGGTATGTTTGACTTCAGCCTCATAGGAATCAGCCTTTGGCAGTTGTTACTGATAATGATTCTCCTTCCCCCTGGTGAAGTTAGAGGAGGTGACGCAATGCTTCCCCTGACAGGTCAACTTTTACAGCTGGCATCAGAAGACAGACTCATTGCAGTGGCTCTAGACCCATGGAAGCATGGGAATTTGCGAAAGAATGAAGGGGCAAAGGAAGTAAAACTTCTGATTCTTAAATTGTTACTTTGGTTTTTATTGTCTATAATGGCTAAAATGAAATTAGTAGATGTTATGCTATAACTGAGGGGAGAAAAGCAGAATCTGAAGTGGCTTGGGGCAAAAGCCAGGCCGGTTAAACAAGATGATTGATCAGCAGCCAGGATCTACAGGCTCCACCCAGCCTGAAGCCCAAGGCCAAAATCATATGAATAGGAAGACAGTCAAGGTATGAAGAGAAGAAAATGGAATATTTTTTAAAGGATCATTAGCTCAATGCAGTATAGATTTTAATACAATTATTCTGATGTGTTTCTAAAATTATATAAATACAATAATGCAAATCCTAGTTACCACCTTCTCCTTGTTTAAGGATTTGCAGTACCATCTCTCATCCTGTTTTTCTCTTTTCACTTTTCCCATTTAATTCAAAAGCTTTCTTCTTTTTGTTTCCAACTAGAATGTGTCCAATCTGAATAAACAAAATCATTTTACCTTCTTTCCTTTTTTTTGTTTTGTTTTTGTTGTTATATGCTATCAAGTTGGACACGACTCATAGTGACCCCTCCTTGGGTTTCCGAGGCAGTTATCACTACGGAAGTAGACTGCCAACCTTCCTTTAGAGGAATGACTGATGGGTTTGAACCGCCAGTCTTCTGGTTAGCAGTGAAGTGCCTTAGGCAAACTTTCCATCACTTTTAAATTAAAAGAGCAAGACATAAAATGCATATTTACTATGATAACTATTTAAAGATAATGCATGGAGGGAAAATAGAAGGGAAATACGAAAAATAATAATAGTTTCATTTGAAGAGCTGGATGATTTTAATCCTTTTAGCTGTTTTTCCTATTTTCTGAAATTAGTTTATATTATTTACAGTATTTTTAAAATAAGTTTTAAAAAAATCATAAGTGAAACCAAAATCTATCATGGGACAAATACTGAACTATTCCAGTATAAGAAATTGGATTTAAATATTTATTCTGATTAACAAACTATTCAAATACCATTACAAAATTGCAATTCATTATCTTTCACTTCATTCACATTTCATTGATATACATATTGCTGTAACGGAATTAAGAAAACCTAATAATTCAAGGCAGAATAGTCATATGTAAATAATATCAACCAGTAGGAAGGGAAAAAAAAAATGACAAAATTTCTGACCACAATGAGAAGTGATACCTATTTCTTTTAGCCATCTCTTTTCATTGCTATAAAAATGTTCTGCTTTCATTTCTTTATATTCTAAGGAAACTGCTTTTATTTCCCTTAACCCACTGCCATCAGATTAGCCACTAAAGAGCTCAACCCATAAGTGGCTACAGATTCAATTTAGTTTATTCTCTGACCTAAAATTAAGTGAAAGGTATTTCTGTAATTACAGCAAGTACACGAGGAACTCTACTGAGTGGTACACTGGTTACACCACTCAGCCTCTAACCAAAAGGTCAATGACTGGAACCCACTAGCTGTTCCACAGGAGAAATAGGTGGCATTCTACTCCCATAAAGATTACAACCTTGGAAACCCTATAGGGCAGTCCTATTCTGCCCTACAGGGTTACTATGAGTTGGAAATGACTCAGCAGCAATGGGTTTGATCAAGTAAATGCCATACAGGCAAGGGCTAGGGAAAGAGCAGTTAAATTTACAATATAAAAAATGCTGCAAATATACAACAAAGGAATCTAATTATGGGCTCAAATTCAGACTTGGAAAAAAATGCATTCGATAAACTTTTTATGTAATTGTCATGTTGTCTTATGTCACCCAAAGTAACTTCCATGAATATGAAGAAAGACAGTACACTAGTAATGGGATTAAATAAACAATAAATGGATTTCAACAGTGAAAGACAGCATTCTTTACACAAACTAAATGGCAATCATTAATTTGGAAAGACCATTTTCTTTTTCCTGTTTTTAGAAAAAAGAACCTCAATTACTTTTGCTTTTGTATTAAGTGATGTTTTTTATATTTTTAACTCCAACAGTTGCCAAAATAAGCCCATTTACATGTGAAGCCTGTCAACTAGCAAATTTACATTTGGATTTCGTTGGCTTTCTACCCTGCATTCTGTTCTCTTCTTTGTGCCATTGTTGTTTTTAGGTTTGGCAGTAGCTCTAGATCTTTGTTTAACTTAGTTCGTTTGTCTAACTTCTGCAATATATACACATTATAAAATTAGCATGAAACAGTATTTTAGCCTCCATCACCACAATTAATTCCCATGGTGGCAAAGACTTACAAATTATGCTTATGTATGATCCAAAAAAGAAGAAACACAGAGACACAGCACCTAATTTCTCTACCTGGAGAATATGTAAAAAGCAAGTAAGACAAAAAGAAAACTATTTAATTTAATATAGTATACACAAAAAATTCATCATGAAGATCACATTAAATTTTAGTGTGCTAAAAGCTAAGTAATTACAGATTAGAAACCCAGAAGTCAGAGCTAAACTGGCTTGGCTCCCAAAATGCCCATCTTTCTCATAATCTGTTTTCCCAATATATTTTTAGTTGTTTCTAATACAGAAGTACACATGTCAAGTAGGATCTCCTGCCTCAGTAGCTGATTGTGGAATCTTATAGCTTAAGTTGTTAAAATCAATACTTCAGAGCCTCATTACAGATTCGCATAAACAGATGATGCAATAGATCAATAATTACAAAGGTATCTATATCTTGAGTTTGATCTTCACCATCCTATGGTAAAAATTTTAAATGTACTTGAATATCCTACATATACAAAACCAGAATAATTGACTAGAATAAATTCTACCATCTCCAACTATACCAAAATCAAAACCAAACCCACTGCCGTTGAGTCGGATCCAATTCATAATGACCCTTCCTTGGGTTTTCCAAGGCAGTAGCACTAGGGAAGTAGATTACCCAACCTTCCTTCCAAGGAGTGGCTGGTGGGTTTGAACCACCAGCCTTCTGGTAAGCAGTCAAATGCCTTAAGCACTATGCTACCAGAGCTCCTTCTCCAACTATTGTTGTTGTTGTTATGTGCCATCGAGTCAGACCCGACTCACAGCGACCCCTCCTTGGGTTTCCGAAGCAGTATCACTATGGAAGTAGATTGCCCCATCTTCCTTCCAAGGAGCGGCTGGTGGGTTTGAACCACCAGACTTCTGGTTAGCAGTCAAATGCCTTAGGCACTATGCTACCAGAGCTCCTAAATGACATGTTACACTTGGAAAATCTGTTGCAAAAGAACTCTAGAACTAGAAAACAACTTAGGTGCCCTCATACTCATGTCTTCAGTAAGTTAATTAATCTAAATGCAATTTCTTGCCCTAATCAAGGAAGCAGTATTATCAGAAAAATTCAAAATAACTATTTATATTGGCTCTGAAATGTATTTTTGTATTTACATCTGATCATGAGATATTCTCAACAAATCATAGGGTTAAGACTTTATTTGAAACAGCTTTAACCCCCTCCTCTTACAAATACCATCCTGGCAACAGCTGTCCCTTCATTTGAAAATTGAGCTCTTCCTCATATCACTTCTAGAAGACAGGAAAGCCAGTAAAGCTGTTTTTCAGAAAGTCAAACTCTTACTATTCAGCCAATTCTTATGGAACTCCTTTACCATCTGTTCCCTGACATTTCAGTCAGGTTATGTACTTGCCAAAGAGCTTGGATACTGAATTCACTGGTGAAGACAAATGGAATACAATTAATACACTTTTAATTTTTAACAAAAAAATATTTTTAAAACATTATGTATTATGACAAGAGAGGCTCTACAATCAAATACACAGCCCATGTTATAAACAAAACCAGGAATCTACACTGAACGAGAAATTAGTTGGCCAGGATATTTTGCTAATTGGTTGCAGCAAAAATTTGTTCTAGGATGGTGAGATAACTAATAAGCTATGTAACTATGTTTTTATGGGAGGAAGAAGATGACTCTTAAAAAAAGAAGACCCTTGAAAAAGAATTTGAGAATTATTTTGAAAGTAACTTAAAAAGTTAAGAATAAAAGTTCTTGTTCCAGGAAGAAAATGAGACAGAAGAAACATTCATGGATTATCTATGCTTTGCTATTTACTAAAGAAGTTGATTAAGAGAAATCTAAATACATTTTGGAGAAGTTAAAGATATTAAATTCAAAAGTAATAGAAATACAATGATATTAATAAATTACTAGTATTGAGTGACAACCATGACTTCTCACAATCTCAAAGAATTGTGGCACATTAAGTTACTAGGAGTAACTGTGTCAGACGGCAGGCAGATCGATATGTCCTTAAAGAGGTCCAGAAGAAACTCCAAAAGATACAGATAAATGAGTCTCATGATTCCTGAAAAACTGATCTGAAACAAAGGGAAAGGCAGTTGACTCAATCAGCAAGCAAGCCCACTGAGAGACAGGGAGCCAAGTTATTGCTTCTGTAGAAGAGTGATAGGGGTGGAGAATCACATAAGACTAATCTCTTAGAATTTCCTGAAAGGAAGTCTAAGTATATATCAAATGTAACTCATAGGTACAAAGTATTTATCCTTTTAAAAGACTCTGAATTCAGAGGTTCTAAAATACAAACTATTCAAAGCAACAATAAAAATAAAAGCTTATATTATGAAAGTATTAAGAATATTTTTTTGTCATGGATAAAGGTCTGACAGAGAAACAAAACAAAGGACTCACAAAAAAAATCTACCGAAGTAGATTTAAAAAAAAAAAAAAAAAACCAAACCCACTGCCATCAAGTCATTTCCAACTCATAGTGACCCCCACTGGGTTTCCAAGGTGGTAAATCTTTACAGAAGTTGATTGCCCCATTTTTCTTCTGCGGAGTATCTGGTAGGTTTGAGCCACCAACCTTTTGGTTAGTAGTCATATGCCTTAGGCACTATGCCACCAGAGCTCCTTAGTGAAGTAGATGGAGAGATGTAAATAAATGGATTCCACAAATGATCAGAAGATATAAATGACCTAGGGGAGGGAAATCAAGTTAAGTCAGTGAGTATACAAATGGCAATGAAGCAACTCCATCTAACAAATTACTAAGACTGATGTTGTAATATTTCACAAGTCCTCATAGGTAGGATGAAGCAACAGATGAGTTCCAATATAGGCAAAAATGTGGTCATGTAAGAAACAAACAATAAAAAGCTAAGCAAGAAATGGAACTGAACTCATTCACAAGGCTCAACTTTCAGCCAAACAACAGGTTAATAAAATAAAAAATAATATGAGAGAGGGACAAAATCCTTAGAAATATCAACTACAGAAGATCAAAAGGATAGCATTTGTCCAAGGATAAAGCACAGAAGGCAGGAAAGAAAAGGAAAGATGAGCGAATGGAAAAGGTAAACATAGTGAGGAAGTAGGAAGAATGCTGTTACATTGTGAGGATTGCAATCAATCTAATGATTCAAAATGTGTTTGAACAGCTGAATGGAACACAAATTCTCTGTAAACTTTCACTCAAATCACACACACACACACACACAAAAAAAAAACAGGAATCAAGAAAGAGCCAGGCAAGGTACTCCAGCAAAATATTCACAGAATTTGGATAATCTTTTCCTATTCCCTAATTCACAGATGGAAAAAAAACAAGCCAGAAAGACCAAGTCACCTGACATGACCAATGTTCTGACTCAGCCAACCACAGTACACAAGGAAACTCTGAACTGTAATACAATTTCAACTTTTACCTCTATGCTTACAACATTCTTAAAAAGGGGTTAGTGAAAAGAAAATACGAATCTTCCTAATCTTCTTCATTCAAAATCTTTTCCTTTGCTCTTAAGCTAGCCACTTCCTACTAAAGATAACAAAAATCTTTTTAACAAAAGTAACTTGGGTTTCCTTGTATTTTTAAATTATTTTTTTTTCCATATAATTGTATTTTAATTGTACTTTCCCAATTAAGGGAAAGACATACTTGGAAAGAATTCAGGGATAAAGAGTAGCAGGATTTCAGGTAAAGAATTTACCTCTAGAAGCCTTAAGAAAGTCTCCAAAAAAGTCAGTCTGCAAGTGGCACAAATAGCACCCAGATATTTCTACAAATGACAGCTTCCCATAGCCCAGCTTTCTCATTAGATGTTTTGAGTTAATAACTATTATCAAATTTCCAATAAAGTTAAAACAGGATTTTTTTCATTTGATTTTGCTTTTGCTCAAACCCATAACAAATAGTAGTTTATATTAAAGATTATTTCCTTTTTTGTAATTAAAACTCATTTCCTCTAGAAATCCATCAACCAGTTTTAAATATGGCCAATAGAAGCACTATAACAGCACATATGTTTTTTTAAAACAAAGCCCTTCCATAACAGTGAATACTAAATTTCTGCCGCGTCTAAATTAAATTGCGCATATGTGTCTTTCTGTGTGATTCTGTGTGTTTCAACAAACACATCAGTTACGTTCTCCACCCAAGTTCTGAGTTACATGCTGGACATTATTTCAAATTCCTCTAACCCTAGAAAAGAACAATGGTGGAACAATGGTTAAAGCATTTGGCTGTTAACCAAAGGTCAGGGGTTTGAACCCATAAGCCACTCAGTGGGAGAAAGATGAGGCTGTCTGCTTTGCTAAAGATCTACAGCCTGGCAAGAAGACAACAGGATGCTATATATAAAACCCTGAAATAGAATGATGTACCTGGCAAAACCATCCTTCAAATATGACGGCGAAATTAGGACATTTCCAGATAAGGAGAAATTGAGGGAATTTGTTAAAACCAGACTAACCATACAAAAGATGCTTAAGGGAATCCTTTGGACAGAGAACCAACAACAGCAAACAACTGACCATTAATACACATGCTGGCATAACCCAGTTATAGAAGTATCCAAAGGAAATAAGCCTGCAAGATTGTAAACAGTGAACCAGAGACATCAACTGACAAATGAAGACAAATGAAAACCAGAAAGAGGGTAAAAACTGTGTAGTTACAGAACTTCTAAATGGTAGGGAAGTAGAGACAACTACCAGATAGAATGGACTGTTCTAAACTTGAGAAGAGACTATATAAATAACAGGTTAACCTCAAAGAAAAATGATAAATCTTCTCATCAAAACAAAAAAGAGGACCAGTACAAATATTTAGCAAATACTAAAACCGCAGCAATGGAGGAAGTGATAACATGATTCATAAACAAAATGAGCTCAACGCAGAAAATTATATGGAACAAAGAAATCATCAACATGAAAAAGCACATAACAAAATGACAGTAACAGATTCACACTTATTAATAATTACATATCTAGCAAGGGACTAATATCTAAAATTTATAGAAAACTCTTAACACCACAACATCAAAATGATTAACAATCCAATTAAAAAATGGACAGAAGAAAACTTCCGGCAAGATGGCGAACTAGGCAGAAAGACTGCACAGACCCTCTTCAACAAAGAAAATGGAA